>NW_019734987.1:240315-340080 GCF_002891405.2 Cryptotermes secundus
TGAGCCAGCGCTGTGTTTAGACTAATGCTTCAAGGCGTCACCTGCTTACATAGCCGAGATACCGGGTGCTCATATTATAAGGCAAGGTTATAAAACCATCTTTTAAGATCATTTTAGTGAAAGTTTCATCCTTCAAAGCGTACCATTCACTGCTCAAATACTAAACAACCTGCTTCCATTGAAGATATAAAGGGGGTTCATATTATAAGGTAAGGTTATAAAACCAACTTTTAAGATCATTTTAGTGAAAGTTTCATGTTCCTATCTCATAGAATTTAAGAACAATGATGAATAAATAATTTTCGAGCAAAATTTAAATGGCCGGCTAAATATATTACCGCAGGAGCCGCGGCCGCGGAATTTAAATGACCACGTCAAAGGGCTAATGCAGCAGGAGACTTTTGAGGTGGCTGTTAGCAGCCAGGGACAAATATGTGTGTATTATATAGGGATATGCAAGTATGATATGCTTTCAAGATTACTGGTCCATGAAGGTGAAAAGAATTAGGCAGAGAAGAACAGAACATTTAGTAATATGTTGATTTCTTAACCCTAGGTACAGTAAAATTAGGGCATTGGGAATTCATGCCTCCAGACTTCATATGAACACAATGATTCACCGTGTCAAAAATGATTCAACTGTCACTCCAGTGTATTCTTTCATTGTAGGCATTACTCCGGCCAGGCAGGTTGGATCGTATAGTTTACGTACCGTTGCCAGATGCTAGTACTCGCCAGGAGATCTTAGACATGCAGCTGCATAAGATGCCAGTAGCCCCTGATGTGAATATCAGTGAACTGGTGAGCAGAACTGAGGGATACTCTGGAGCAGAGGTTAGTTCGTTTGATACCAGATATCATCAAGAATGTGTTTATGGAATGTAAGATTTGATGATGTTTTCATGGCAGTGCACTATGAAGAATGCCATCTTCTGGTATATGGAGCTATGTAAATATTATGTAAACCGACGTTTCGGAGGAACATATCGCCTCCATCTTCATGGTATAAAAATCCTTGAGTGAGAAACCAACATGAGCAAGTGGCTGCACAATATTTGCATGGTGGCACATCCCAGAAGATGGTATTCTTCATGTTTGTGGAAGTTGCTGACTTTGGATTGGTTGGTTTGCAGTGTTGCGGCCACTGCTACTGTTATTTGCCATTAAACTAAACGTGGCAGAATGTCTACGAAGGAGTGAGGACTGATGTGGAAGTGGTCATGGCCTAATTCAGGGCCAAGCACCTTAGTCATTTCCCTTTTATGATTCATATGAGGCACGTCTTGAGTGGGGTCAGACTTACTACCACCATCCCAACCTTCTTGGTTGGTCTGAGCATCTGAAACTAGCACCTCCTAAGTACAGGTGTAGACATTTGTCACTGTGCCAGTTGCTTCATATGAGAATATGCTACACTACACTACATCAACTGAATGGTATGAGGATACCAACCAACTGGTGTAGTAGCAACTAGCACCTGAATAAAAGTCTACAGTCTTTTATTCAGAAGGTGCTAGTTTCAGATGATCAGATAGTATCCTGTTCCAGTATACCAGGGCTTCAGAGTAAACAGTTCTTATCTCTAGCTGAAGTTTCCAAACTGAAACCTCCCATCAATCCATTTTGAAACACTTAAATTTCATTGGGGGTATGCAATAGCATAATTGGTTGAGGCACTATGCTACAAGCTAAAGGTCGCCGGTTTGAGTCCCTATGTGGATTTTTTCAATTTACCTAATCCTTCCAGCCGCAACATGGCACTGGGGTCGATTCAGCCTCTAAGAGAAATAAGTAACAGGAATATTCCTGGGGTATAAAGGGCGGCTTGCATATAAGGCTAACAACCTTACCGCCAACTGTGAGTGGACTGTCTAAAGAAAATGTTGGAGCCTCGATGTCTCACAACCCTATGGGCCTTCATGGTCTGTTATGGGGAGAGCTTTACCTTTATATAATAATTTCATTAAATTTGCATGCTATCAACACTGGAACTTGTTTTAGGAAAGGTCAAGACTGCATCTCAAGGGATAGAGACCTCTCACTTCCATTTGGTGATACTATCTGTAACTGCCACTAACTCTGTTACATTGCAGAATAGGGATGATGGCATACAGGCAGGCCTTAGGCCATTATGTATGTGGTATGGATTAATTCTCACTGATTACCGTAAGTAATTGTATTGTTCCACAGAAAATTCTTTTAATTTTTGTGTTACAGCTCCTGCCTTCTTTGCTAGAAGGTGCAGAATATCTGTAAACAGCTTGCATGACTGGGGATTGTTGATTTCAGGTGTTAGCTGTGTGCCATGAGGCAGCGCTTAATGCTTTAGAAGGGAACTTGGATGCAACCAGTATTACACATAACAATTTTATGTCGGCCCTCCAGTTGGTCACACCCCGTACACCATCTTCGCTGCTTCAGTTATATGAGACATATCTGAAGCAGACTTGAGATTTGTAAGTATCTGGAGGAAAATTGTGTCTTAGAATATTTTTGTGGTTTCTCTAGCTTATGAATATGATATTCTTTTTTTATTGCTAGTGGGGTGGGATTAAGTCCCTTGTACTGCAGCCACTTCTGGCCTATTGTACCAGCCCCAGATGATAGGTGAGGGTGATTGTGGAGCATTTGGTGGAATGAAGATTGGCAGGGGAAACCGAAGTGCTCGGAGAAAACCTGCCCCAGCGCCACTTTGTCCACCACAAGTCCCACTTGACCAGACCCAGGATTGAACCTGGGTCTCCGCGGTGGGAAGCTAGTGATTAACTGCTTGAGCTATGGTGCGGCCCATGAATATGATAACCCAATATTTGAGGCATTGTAAGAGCTGGACAACAGATGCACATGCACACAGTATAAAAGACAAACTCAGTCCTGCTCAGCAAACATGCATTGTCTAAACACAGAACACAGCAGGAGAAGACACGCAGCACCACAAAGTAAGTACACAGACATATAATTATCCAGAACAGTAACACACACTGCATACAAAACACTAACAGAGGTTATTAATGAATGTTACAGAAACACAAATACAATACAGTACAATATTCAAATATGTGATGAAGCTATACATTCTACATTAGAAAAAAAAATACAAGCACAACAGTCTCCATGGAGCACTTTTTAAAAACATCTGATGATGACCAGTGATGGTCAAAACATGTAGTGGACAATGTTATTTTTAAATAAGTTTAATTAATGCATTGTATGTATGTGGTAACTTAAAATTTTTAAAAAGTGTTGCATATAATACAGGACATCAGAGATGTCTGTTAATTGATGATAACAGAGTTGCTGTGAATTATAAATGTTGTGATTGGAAAGAAAGCTCTGAAGTTTCAGATTCTGTAATGTCCTCATAGTGAAAATTGTGTCATCTTCATTTCCATTGTCAGGAGTAATAGTTTATGTTAATGTTGGATGTTATCAGTTATGTGACTTGGCACCTGGTAAAACTGTTTTCATTGTCTTAGTCTTGTATAACTTACCCTTATAGAGGGTGTGCCAGATTGTCCTGTGGTGAGGCACTTCTTTTACGCTACTTTCAGTTATACAGTTCAGTAAAGGTGCACATACACACATCTTATGTGATTGTGAGGCCATAGCTTACCTAAGATATCGTCACCTGGGTCAATTCTTCATGGAACCAAGCGACTTTTATGACCCCCCCATAAATAAAGTCATACATTTCATTTGAAATGTAGTATTAATAAAGGTTTAATCCAAAGGGGAAGCACAATAGATCATTGAAGGTCACAGTGCAAGGGCTGGTTTTTATGGCTCACCCCTCGTACTTAAAGGGAGCACATTTGATTTCTGAGACTCGTGTAGGTCATGAGGTGGATGGTGACATATAATGATCTTATTGTGAACATGACTATATTTCATATTCATGAGATTCTGTTACTAAGTCAGTTTGGTGATGGTAATATTTGGAATGCGTTGGTGAAATGTGCTTGTGATACTATGAACTGGATGTATGTTTTGCATCTGTCATAGTATGGTAACCTGACATAAAAGATTGTGTGAGTACAAGGGTTTTAAGGTTTTGTTTTTAAATTGTGGCGTATAATATTGCAGTATTTAATTTTGTAAAACTGTTTCAGCAAACGTTTTTGAATTTGTTGATCCTTGGATTGCTTTGAGATGCTTTAACCCATCAGCAAGGAGTGCAGTGCAGTGCAGATTTAACCCATCAGCAGGTAGTGCAGTGCAGTGCAGATTTAACCCATCAGCAAGGAGTGCAGTGCAGTGCAGATTTAACCCATCAGCAGGGAGTGTAGTGCAGTGCAGTGCAGTTGCTGCCTGCTGCCATGGAGTGCTGTATGACTGCTCATGCCTTGTGCTGCCATATCACAAAGAGTATTTGAGCCCCATGCATTCTGCTTGCATATACTTTGAGATGAAAGTTGATGTTCTTGTTTGGTATATCAACCAGGTGTATGAATTTGTCTTTTTGAGTGAATAACCTTGAAAATGTCAATTATGAACAGCTATTAGCAGACATGATATCAGCTAAGAAACATTTATCCAATGCAAATAATGAAGGTATTGTAAATGAATGGTTCTCATATTATGAAGGCAACAATTTCTTATTCTGTTGACAAAATAACAGATTAATTCCAAGTTGAAGCTTTTCATGGTTTAGGGGTTGGGATTTAAATCCCACTCTTCCCCCCTACCCACGCACACAGAGCATAGTACATGTATTTTTAGTTTTGTGTATTAATGTCAGTTTTATTGACATTATCTTTTGTTGCATAAAAGTGGTAAATATGTAATATCTGGAAACTTCAGTATCGTTACTTGTTAACCAGTCAGGTCGTTATGACATCTGTAGACGTCGTGCAATGCTGTGTATAGTAGTGGCCATAATGTCTATCAATGTTAAGCATGTTTCTAACTGCTCCGTTGTAGATATAATGCCAGTCAGCAGTGGAAACGTTTTTACATTGTGCTTGCAAGATATTCTAGTTACTTCAGAGTGTGACCAATAGTTGTTGATTGCTTGATAGCTGTCCTGGATTCAAGTTCTTTGGACAAAACATTGTGGAAGTTCCTATCAAGAAGATGCGTGTAAGTGATGAGGTGTTTTATGAACTGTTACAAGGGAATGAATACAGTGATATTTCAAAGAGTGAATATAGTAGTGATAGTGAAATAAATGTGAAAATTTTGTTAGGTGGTGAACAAAGTGTCAGCTCTGGTGAAGCAGGAAATGTCAGTAATAACAGTAGCATGCAGCCTGACTTGTGGGCAAATAATAGGTGCTGAGTGACCATGTTTTCCATTCACTGGCAAGCCTGGCATAAATGTTGATTTAGAAGACCCCTCTAACCCCCTGGAATATTTTGAGTTGTTTTGTACACCAGACATTGTGGAAATTATAGCCAGAAAAATCGGTATGCCCAAAACTTTTTAGAAAACATGTGTAAGCTGAAACTAAAATCTAAAACCCGTCACTTGGCTGGTATTGAAAACTACATAATTATAGATAGACTTGAAAGGATTCTGAAGATGGTGTATACTGTACTTCTTTTGGCTTATTTTGGACTTCACCCATCGTCTGGTATATAAAAGACAAAAAAACCAAGACGTTTCAGACCACTGGACCAGTTATTGAGACTAGCTCTTTGTAAGGGGCCCAGCTGAGTAGGTTTATCCTTCCCTATCCACCTGAAGACGGAGACAGATCTAGCCTCCGAAACGTCGTGGTTTTTTTGTCTTTTATATACCAGACGATGGGTGAAGTCCAAAAGAAGTACATAATTATAACGTATACACAGTATCTGCCACTGTGGTTTCAGCAATGTTTCTGTTGGGTGGTTATGATTTAATAGTCTGTAAAAGATAATGGTTTTGCAGTGGATGTTTGGAAGAACAGTACAGCTCATTCATACATACTAGCCATGAGCTTGCCCACATGGTAATAAGAAATTCTGTTTATCAGTGAGGCTTCTACAGTGTTGTAATAAGCATAGCTGGGAGTGTTCTTTTTTTGCTAGAGATTTGTCAGTAAACTACAGTCAACTCTCGATTATCCGGGCTAATGGTGGGGATGGAAGTCACGGTTAATCGAAAACCCGGTTAAGCCAAATTTTATTATACGGGCTGGACGACTGTGAAGGGTCGGAGTTCGAGTCCCGGTAGGGTCAAGAATTTTAACTTCTCCAAATCGTCCAGACCGGCTCTGGGGTCCATCCAACCTCCTATCCAATGGGTACCGGGGGCTCTTTCCCCGGGGGTAAAGCGGCCGGGGCGTGAAGCTGACCACTCACCTCCAACTAGTGCCGAGGTCAAGAAAATTTGGATCTATACATCCACTCCCCCACACGCCTTAATGGCGTAGGGCTTAATTCGTTGAGCAGAGGAACAACTTTACCTTTTACCTTTTAATACCTTCATAATACTATAGACCTACCTGTATTTAAATTTATTCATCCTCATTTCTATGTCATCTCATGGCCTATTTAATACTTTCTTTACATTACACTCAGTATGAATTAGTTATTTCAATCACTGTTCAACAACATCCAGCACTTTTTACGGTCACACTTAACACTTAAAATAATTTAATACTGTCTTTTGCTTTTTCGCGGCATTTTCCTTTTTACGGATATCCGTACGAAGCCTACGTAATATTAGCTTGTCACTTAATAAACTGTCCTCTTCACTCTCAAGATAGTCTAGTAAGGATTCCAAATGATTAAGCGCAGCACCATGTGATACTTTCTTACTGGCAACACTGTCCACCTCTTCCTCATTCTCACTTTCTTCCCGCTCTTCTGGCTGCACCCCCATTGAAGTTACGATTTCGTCACTGCTTAACATTTCGAAGCCCGGTTCACACGAGTCACAGTTAAACCACTCTCTTATATTTTCCTCGTTGACTTCTTCACCACCATGAACTTGGTTAGCCACTTTTGTCAATTTTATGGCTATCTCATTTTCACTGAATCCAGTGAATCCATGGATTTCGTCATCTTCATTAGTGATGAAAGGCATCAGTTTCTTCCATGAATTTTTCAATACAGATGGCTTTACTGTATCCCACGCTGTTGAAATCTCGTATATGGCATCTAATACTGAAAAGGACTTCCAGAAACACGTCAGATCATTGCCTTCATCGATGTACTTTTGTAGCAAATTTGATCTGTAGATTCTCTTCATACTTGAGATAACTCCTTGATCCATTGGTTGGATAAGTGCGGTAACATTAGCGGGAAAATATTTCACAAAAATATTTCCATCATCTGACCTCAGGAGACTTTCGTTAGGATGTGAGGGCGCATTGTCAATGAGGAGCACAGCTTTCTCAGGTAGGCCTTGGGATTTTAGATGGTCACGAACTTGAGGCACGAATTTAAAATCAAACCATTCTTTAAATATCGCTCTATTCATCCAAGCTACTTTCTGGTTAAAATAATGGATAGGCAGACTTGAAGCTACTGTTCCTTTAAAAGAGCGTGGTCTTTTCGCTTTGCCGATAACTACTGGTATTAGTTTGTGTGTTCCTGATGCATTAGAACAGCACAAGACTGTCAATCTCTCCTTACTGGATTTGTGACCTGGAGCCTGTCTTTCATTTTGAAATGCCAATGTTCTGGTTGGCAAGCATTTCCAATAAAGACCCGTTTCATCGGCATTATAGATTTGTTCTGGCAGCAGATTTTCACTTTTCACAAAACTATCAAAATTGGTGCAAAATTGATCTGATGCTGACAAGTCCCCTGACAATTTCTCACCTTGAATACTGATTTCTCGTATTCCATGACGCTGCTTGAAACGTGTTAGCCAACCGGAAGAAGCGTCAAAACTCCCTTCTAGTTCAAGTGCTTCGAAAAAATATTTAGCTTGTTTAGCACAAACTGGTCCTGTTATTGTTGTTCCCTGTGCCCTTAGTTGATTAAACCAGGTCAGCATCGCTTTGTCGAGATCATCGTATGTTGATTTCTTCATGGTTTTTCTCTTCTTCATTCCGCTTGAATTAGAAGACGAAGCAAAGGAAATTAACTCATTCTTTTGTTTTTTCAAATCACGAACAGTTTGTTCTCCAATACCGTATTGCATTGCTAATTGTTTAACTACAGCTCCTTTTTCCAGCTGATTGATAATTTCAAGTTTCTGTTGAATACTTAACACAACACGCTTCCTTTTAAACCCCGACATTTTGCTAACGCACTTGAAGATCTATATTAAGAAACTGATACTTACTTTCACAATGCACTCTCACACTGAGATGGTACCGTTAAATAACCTGGGGCGGTGTATTTGTCCTTGAAACTTTCCAAAAATTCTTGCATTCTTTCACCCCCACCCTAGAACATTGTGTTCGCATAACGGGACGAAATAATGCAGAGCTCGGTTCACACTAGTGCGAAAATAGTGTTAAACTCACCATGTGAAACAAAAGTGAATGAATATTAAACAACATATAAACTTAAAAAAAAAGCCCCGGTTAAGCCGCAAACCGGTTAATCCGCCCCCGGATAATCGAGAGTTGACTGTACTATGATTGTGTTTCATTTCTAAACACCAGATGACCATCAAGACGGTGTATATTGAATGTGCGGAAATGAAAGTCATTGGTGACTATAAAGTCAAAAGTACGAAATTTCACTAAAAGATATATAAACTTTGGTGTAATAGCTGTAGAAATTAAGGTACAAGTGTGTGAAGTCTGATAATTGGTCTGTCAGAGGTTTTTCGTTCAATAAATTTGTAATAACATGATTGAGATATTGCACTTTAAAAAGGGAGCAAAAGTCATAAAATTAAACGCCACAATGACAAATTTGAATGTTCTGGGGTGGGAGAGGTAAGAACACACAAAAGAACCACTTGACTGGTTAACCAAAAAATATTTTTGTGGCTTTCCAGTAAAAGTTGTGAAAATACACATCTATAATGGGAACTTTTTTTTCTTTGTTGAAGTTCGCCCAATCTCAGCTTTCCTGAAGTCTAATGAGTATTAAGGCTTTGTAGTTTAAAATGGTCCAGAGTATTTCAGTAAGGATATTTTTGGGTTTATTTTTATTAAATGCTTTTATATTTTCAAAGAAACTGTTGAGAAACTTCCTTCTGATGGATCTAAATGTAGCGGTGCTAGTTAAACCAATTAACATAACTCACAAATATAAATGGAGTAAGCTACTCAGCAGGACAACGAAAGTATTTGGGATGTTTAAACCAGCAATAGCTGTTAAGTTTTTTACCGATCGAGTGTATGATGCTGTTAAATAGTTTTGTAGAATTACAACGCTGCGTATAGATGGCAGCATGACTGGCAACTGCGAATTGTTTGTGGAATTAATCTGTGCTAAGTAGCTATTGGTAGAAAGTGGAAGAGCAAGGTGCAAGGTGGTTGAAGAGGTTAATGTGTGCTGTATTACGTCGGTGTTTGACAGCTATAGTTAATAAAGTATTGGAGCTGTAAATATGAAAATTGATGTGCAGGTAGATAGCATACATACAAAGAATGCATGAAATGTTATGTACGACTCAACAGTTGCAAGTAATAGTTGAATTTTGAGGTTATATCTCGCACATTTTACATAGCCAAACAGACGCACGATTTCTTCCCCGCAATATAATATTAATAATAATAATATGCATGTGACATTACCATAACAAGGAAGGAAGTAAATATTTGAATACAATTTGATGACTCAGAAGCTGAGCATACTTAACGTGTTAAATGAATTGCATTTTGTTGATTAGAATCCTACGCTTCCGAAAGGAAGCATTAAGAACTGGAGATTTAAAGTACTAGAAGTCTGCAGTGGTAAGGTGAGGCTATAAAAAAGTTAAAGTTGCCCTAGTTTACTTTTGTGCCGAAACATGTAGTGCGGGAGAAAGGACTGAGGTAGATAAATGTATGCACTAAAAACGGTGAAATAAATCATGGACTTAAATCAGTGCAACAGGACGCTAAAATATAACACTATTTAATGTACTTAATTTTTACATTATGGATCAATCTATAAATTCTACAGTACAGTCTTTTAGAAGTATACCATGTTTCTATAGCTGTTCCTTTTGAGAATCAGAGGAAGCCAGGTAGTTCCCTTGACTGATTTGTAATTGTTCAATACCTGCCCTGAGACAGACTCTTATAAACATCTAGATGAATGACCATGTCATTAATGTAACTGATTTAATTGTGGCATTATATTGACCTGAATTCACAGCGCAGGTAAAAGAATATTCCTGAGTTGCCCATATTGGCCTAGGTATGTGGTCAGATGGAAGAATTTTCAAAACTTCTTCTATACATATTCCCCAGGTCTTACCAATTTCTTTTACCGATTTAGGCAGGTAATCAGAATGTTTTTCTCTTATCACTTGCACATTTCAGTGAAACATTTAATTTGTAATATATTGAAAAACTTATAGGAAATTATCTTTTGTCCACTATTTTTACATCTTGGAATGTCATGTTTGTTGTTAATGTTCATTAATATATTGATAAGCTTGTTTTATGCTTCAGGATGGTCTGTGGGATGTTCAAGTAGCCACAGAAAGATTAAAGGATGACATAAACACAGAAGAGCATGGAGTTCAGCTTAAAAGTTTTGACTAAAATGAGTAAGCTATCATAATATTTTCAATATAATTCAACAAAATTCTATTTTGATACTGATATACAGTTTGAAATTAGTTATTTGCAAATAAGACATGGGCCCTGTTCTGACTAAGAAGGAATTTTCCTATTGGGTTGTCTTACACCTGTACAACAGTAAGTTTGTATATGAAATAACCTATCTGATTCCATTCACAGATTTTGTGTTTTTCATGTATTAAATTTTAGATTCTGTGTTGTGGATTACAAAAATTAACTTTTAACTAAATCTTTATATATCTTGCCTCTTAATGATGTATGTTGTATTATTTGTTTTGTGTCTTCTTGAATTTCATTGAAATGGAGTATGAGGCATATGCCTGGTCCCCATGTACATAGTTTAAATTACTAATGTACTTGCCATAACCTTCTCACTAACCCTCGAGGGTCAGGGTGTCATGTACAGGAAAATACAGTGGGTCTGAGATTATTTTTGGAAATGCAAACACCCCAAGGAGAAAGTTATTTCACTCTCACCAGGACACAGCACGGTTACTGTTGCTGCAGAATTGTGTTGGTGAGGTAAAAATCAAGCATGGCTGTCACAAGATAAGCCAAACTTACATGCTAATTGAGAAGATGGGTTAGTTCTGAAAGCCTATCGATGTTCCAGGACTCTTTCATGACCTGAAGTCAGTGAGATAAGTTTCTTGAGCTCCTATTTAATTATAGCACTTCTTCTTTTATATTCAGTCTTGCAGTTAAATATGTAGAGTAACAAGAAGTTCTGGGAAGAAGTAATTGCCTACTTTCCTATGATATGACATGGACTGCATACAAAGCGATGCCTCCAGCAATTCATCACTGATGTTGCCTAGCCATGATAAGGGGATACACAGACCCACAGACTCTCTCTTGATATGACCCTGTAGAGAACGACACCTCCAGCGTTTCTCCTATTGTGGTGTGTATTCATTGCCATGGGAATATTTCAACTGAGCTGTTGCCTAGCAACTATATGCAGGGGTATACGTTCAGACACACACTGATCAAAGGGATTTATGATGTACTCTGCTGAGATGGGCAGATGTGCTATGATATGCATACCAAGTTTCATAAAAATTGGTTCAGGCATTCGGAAGTTGATAAATGGGGATTCACAGACATGAAGGTGATCCCATAAGCCTGCTTTTTTATGTTTTCAAAATAAGGAAAATAGGCTAAAACAATTCATTACTGGCCATTATATGTGGAAAGAATAGGTCAGTGAGATCTGTTTAATTTACAATCTTTATTGCAACAGAAACATAAATCTTTGAGCACTTTACAAATCATTTTCACACCTGTTGCACTCTAAACTTGTACATTCACACAGAAATGAAAACTGAAACATTATTCAAGCATTGACATCTTGGAAATGTGAACAGTTCAGAATGATTCTCCTCTCTGTACATAATTGTTTTGATCTATGTAGTCGAGTTAACAATGATTGTTTTATTATTTGTATAAAGAGAAAAAGTTGTTTCTTGTTAATTATGTGCTATCACAAGCAATTCCAGTAAAATTATGAGAAATTTTTAATGGTGGTATAACAAGTAGTCATCAAGAAATTTTGCAGTCTCAGGCAAGAGATGTATGTAAATATATATACTTCAGAAACATGTAATTAACATTTTATGTAATTGAGGGTCGAGGTTTCCGTGGCAGCAAAGATTCATGTTGTACACTTCTGGGTTATGGCACCACATGGTGTACTAGGCGGATACGAGCATTTATGGGGATCTTAACGACATTACACAGTGTAATAATCCATTATGTCCACAATATGGACTTTGTAATTATTGCATAATACGTCACAGACATTGTATTATGGTGGGTTACATTATCACATGCTATGGAAAGTCACATGCAAAGTTGCCAGAGTCTGTGGGAATCTTGCATGTGGTGTACTGAATTTTTTTATTTTTATGGTCTAGTGGTCAGAGTACCTGGCTACAGATCCAGAGGCCCTGGGTTCGATTCCCGGCGTTATGAGATTTTCTGAGAAGTAGTGGGTCTGGAACGGGGTCCACTCAGTCTCGTGAGGATAATTGAGGAGCTACTTGAACAGGGGTGGCCCATGTATAGGCACTGCGGAACTGCAGCACCCTCAATTTCCACGATATTATCAATAACATTTATATAATGAGTCCTTTTTTCTTTAATTCTTTCTTTATACTTGTACAATACAATATATAATCCTTAAGCTTAATGTCAGTAGCCAAATCTTTGTATGGAACTGTGCACTTCTGGAGCAGCACCTCCACTAATTTTAGCTACAAGCAGCCACTGTACTTGAATGGAAAAGTAGCAGTTCCAGTCTAGAAAACTGAGATTAACGGTCGTGGGAATCTGTTGCGCTGACCACATGACACCCTCTATCCGCTAAAGTTGGCACTAACTTTGCGGACAAGCAGCAGTCGCTCAGTTGGTATAGTTTGCTTGCAGACTAAAAGCCACTGAGTTTTTTTAAAGCAGATGATGTACCGTTGCTTTAATCTGTCTCTGCTGGTTTTTAAATAAAAAAAGTTAATGTTTACATTTGGATTTAAGTGGTCTTGTTTATTTTGCATCACAATAATCATATTTATTTGCTTGTGACAGCAGCATTTAAAGTTATTATACTAGTTTGCCTTGATTCTGAATATTCTCCTATTAGAATTCTTAATAGACTCTCAACTATGAGCATATCCTACATCTGTTGTACTGCATTGTATCAGATCTCACTGCAACTTGAGAGGATGGGCAAAAGATTGAAGTGTTCCAGTTGGAAAGCAACAGCTTATCATCAACAACAGAAGTAAGTCTAATTTATTTTGACCATTTCAGATCATTGTGTTAGAGGTAGGCACAGAGGCCTATAAACCTAACAAAAGAACATAATTTGTATGGGAATGAGGTTATAACTCAGGGTGATTAATTTTCACTTTAATCATTTGCTAAATTTGTTGATTGCTGAAGAGTGGAATGTAATTTGTTAATGAGAATCAGAACCAAATATTTTCTTTCTTTGTTTTTAATAAGGACGAATACTTAATCTGTACAAGAAACATTCTCAACCTGTGAAGTAAATTCGAATATACAAGAAAAAATAATCAGAATTTTAAGTGAGATTTTTCTCTGCTTCTGGCCAAGTTCTATTGCTTCTGCCACAGAATGCTATGTTTTGAAAGAGGCACTGTCGTCATCCATTGTAGCAGCAACCTCTAAGCCTCTTAATGTTTTATCCAGATTGAGTAAAGACCCTGTGTGGAGACATCCCATGTAGCACAGGCTTTGCATGAGGGCAATATTACTTAGTTTTCAGGAATGTAGGCATCAGTTCCATCCACTCCAGTTCCTCCAGAATCTCCCAGCCATGGATAACGAACTGGACATTCACGACAAGTCACGAGGTACCTGAAACATTAGTTCATTGGACTCGAAGAACTAAGTGCCTACTTTCCTCTGAGATGACACAGACCACATAGAAAATTATAAAAGTGTTGGGGGGGGGGCCACAGCAAGGTGATCCATAAGTCAAAAAGTAGAAGGGGGGCGGATACGCAAACAGACGGACACACACCCACAGCAAGATGGTCACATGCATCTTCTTTTTCTTTTTCTTTTTTTTTCAAAATAAGGAAAATAATCTAAAAACAGAAATAGGGTAAAAATTTGGTTTTGTAAGGATTTTCTCTTGCAACTGGCAGATTTGTGAATCCAGCACACACCATTCTCAATACATGCTGGATAATGGGAGCTTAACATGGTTTGCTTTTTCAGTCCTTCATCAGGTGAGCTTGCCTCCTCACATTTTTTGACACATAATATTGTTTCAGTCTTATAAAGTGCAGGTCCATGGCTGATGTGATTACCACTACCACTTTTGTTTTTCCTCCATTGTCCCCTCTTGTTTCTCTCTCTCTCGATCTTAATAAGAAAGTAGACTTAATCCCACCTCTTGAACCTGCCTCAGTCTCTTTAAGATTATAGCTAATTTGAATTTCATTATTTCTGTACATTGCTTATTTAGTTGTGAAACACTAAACTTACCTTGTGGATGAAACGTTAGCTTCTGGGGGTCTGAATGTCAGAGCACAGCTGTTAGGCAGATTGCAGGGGGGAGGTGGGATATTTTGTCTCTTGGCACAGTTCCACGGGTCAAAAGTGTTGATATTCTTAGCTGGCCGTGGGTCTGTCATCCACACCAGTGCTTGTGTGATGGTTACAAACCATACATCTGGCCTGGAACAAGATAGTGTATTGAAATATAGGAATATTAATACAAGATCTTCCCCCTGCTGTGGTAACATGTCCCTTTAAACATTTAAAGGATATTCTACTGCACTTCTGGTTTGAACTATGTAATAACTGTATACTTCATGCAACCGTGATAGCATTGTTGGTATAGCGATTGGCTGTGGGCTAGATGACCAAGGGGTCAGAGTTTGAGTCCCAGTAGGGTCAAGAATTTTCTCTTCTCCAAGTCATTGAGACCAGCTCTGGGGCCCACTCAGCCTCCTATCCAGTGGGTAGTGGGGGCCCTTTTCTCAGGGGTAAAGCGGCCGAGGCATGAAGCTGATCTCTCACCAACTAGTGGTGAGGTGAAGAAAATGTGGATCTATATATCCACTCCTAAATATGCCTTCATGACATAGTGCTTAATTATTTAAGCACATCGACATCTTTACCTTTCTTATTGCCTTTACATATAATCCAGGCCCCAAGTAGTGTATGTTACTTAGGCATAGCTTGTTTATATTTGTTAGTAGCAAAAACACCTGTTCCCTGTCCAAGGTTTTCATAACACATTTATGTCTGATCCCAGTGACTGTTGGGATTGCCTTTTATTCTATGCAGTATGGGCTGAAGAATCACTAAGATCGATGTGGGCAGGGCTTTGGTCGTCTTTTTTAATGAACACCGTGCCGGTGATTGCCCTTGTCTTATGTACTCGTGCTTTGGAGATTATTTCAGTAGTTTTTCCAAGAGAGGGCAGGAACATACAGCATGTCCAAGATTTTTTCAGAAAGAGAAATTGATGGAAAATTTCCCAGTCCATATTGTATAAACAACATGAGGAACTTTTGTTTTAGTTTTATATTAAAACAAGATTAGGCTCAGGTGTTCCTTGCCTGCTAAGTATGGGGGGGGGGGGGGGAANTATCAATTTTTATATTGCCTTTGACATAATTTTGTAAATTTTGTTCATGCAGAACAACACTTCACATTACAATAATTATTTTTTATTTCTTTTCCTGAAAACCTTTCAGATTGATTGATTTATCAATTTATTGAGTAGTTCTTTAATCATTAATTATTTAATGACACTTTATCACCTATATAGGCTATATGTGGAGGGAAGCACCTATGCCTAAATTTGAAACATTCTCCTAATGTTTGAATGGAGCAGCTGTAAAGAAAAAAACAAACCATAGTCATTATAGATTGCTGAGGTGTGAGCGCAGGACCTTCCAGATTTTAATTAGTAATGCTTACCCCTCAGCTATTGTGGCTATTGATGGAAAAGAGGGGCCCAAATAATTTGAATTCTTTATGTCACTGCCATCTGCAACAATTTATTGTCAGTACACATGTGATTCACCTACGTAACTGTTTCTTCTATTTAGGCATGTTGCAGGTACTAAGATGAAGAGGCCGAGGACTGCACTAACTCTGGAAGCAAAGCTTGATATTATTCAGCGACTTGAGAGAGGCCAGACTGCTGCATCGGTTGGACGTTTATATAACGTAAATGAGTCAAGCATACGTACTATAAAGAAGAGTGCAGAAAAAATTAGAAGTGCTATAGCCCAGTCATGCTCAGTAGCTGCAAAGAAGTCGATAAGAGTGAGAAATCCTTTGCTGGAAAAAATGGAAATGATGTTAGTAACATGGATGGAAGATCAGAGGAAAAAGAAAGATGCCCTGAACAGCACTGTTATTCGTGCAAAAGCACTGAAGCTGTACAAACACTTACAGCAAGAAGATGGGGGTTCTTCAGGTACTGAGTCTTTCTTGGCAAGTAAGGGTTGGTTCGAAAACTTCAAGAAGCGGCAAAATCTATATAACACCAAGCTTATAAATGAAGGTTCCAAATCTGTACACATTTGCTCCCCAAATTCCCCAGCTGAAGTGAAAGCTGAAAGTTTTCTGCAGGTAGAACAAGAGGAGGATGAGGAACAACAGACTGTTGTGCCATCAGACGAGCTGACAACAAAGAAGCTGGCCCTCTTCTTCACCCTTGCTGATCGGCTTGCCCAGGAAGCAATGGATATGGACCCAAATCTAGAGCGGAGTTTACAGTTTGGTAGGAATTTGTCATCTGCCTTGGCTGTCTATAAAGATCTCTACAGACTGAAACAGCACGCATTGAAGCATTCCACAGTAACTCAATATTTGAAGACCCCCAGATCTACCACTCTCACTCCAGCAAACACATCATCATATTCCCTGACTTTTGCTAAACTCCCCACTTCCCACACTGGTTCCTCGAAGCCTTTTGGCACTGAAAGCCCACTGCAGAAGTGTTCTCAGTTGCCACTGCTTGCTGGTGGCGACACTGAGTGTAATCCTAACGAACATTCACCACCTTTTTCTTCTTGTAGCAATTAAATTTTCCCTACGTCAAGTACTAGTCTGTTTTGCTGACCACTCACAGATTGTGATATTGTTTTTTTTTTTTATTATATCTCATTTCTCTCAGTTCATGGTCAGAAGACTTATGGTTCAGCAGAAGGGTACCTGAAAGTGTATAAAACATGTCCTTACTTCTCTTGAACAACTGAATTCAAGTTTTTTAGCCATTTTTCAAAATTAATTCACTGCTGTGTTAAAGGAATGACTTTTCTTTTAATATTAATGTCATACAATAACCTTAAAAATGTGTTCAATTTGAATTTTCACAAATTCACAAATTGTATTATATTTTAATGTTATGAGTTTCATATTTTGTATCTGAGCGTTTGTCATGAATGGTCGTTACAGCAAGATCCCCATTTAACGTTTCTTGATTTAAGGTTTTGCTGCATTTAATGTTCAGTTTCAGTGATTCCAAATCAGTAATCTCAGTGTTAAATTACTTTCGTCTGAGATTTTCCTCAGTTTTGTGTCTAAATCCACTTCTTTCAAAAGAAACCTTATTTGGGGTCCTGCTGTGTCATGAACATGTTATTACTTACAGTGTTTCGGTCCAATCGAGAAACTTGTGCAAGCCTCGTTCCAGCTCTTTAATTTGGAACCAGTTCGTATGGAATGGCATCATGTAAGGAGCTCTGTTCTGTAGGTAGTAGCGATTGAAGTCCTCACGCAGCCACTCAAATACTTCATCAGGATCATGGTTATGAAGGACACACTGGTCTAGATAGGGGCAGTGTCCACCTTCGTATGTTTCTACGTAGTGAGCATTAAGCGGCACTTCCCATACACCTGAACAAAAGCTCTGTACATTACTGCATCCAGAACATAATTTCATAATGACTTAAGTTGAAGAATCTGAATGTAACCTGTTATAACCTATCATAAAAATTTGTAAAAGCATCACCAGTGGTGTAAGGTTCTCAGTAGTGAGAATTTGGACATTTTATTACTGCCTTACTAATATTAGATATGTTTATAAATATGTAAGTATACAAATTTCACTGTCTTGATGGCCTTTTTGAGAGAATGAAAATACTAAATTGACCCGGAAGTTAGAATAAGGCAAGGACAGAGCCTAAATGCTGTTACTCTATGCAGATAATCAAATTCTAATACAGGCCAGTCAGGATAAGTCAGTGTTTAATTTATAATTTGCACTGTATATGTAACATGTATAATTTGAATGTTTCAACCAAGAAGGCAAAAAGTTGTGGTTCTATTCGTTCAGAATCCTAGAAAGAAATATACAGTATTATTTCAGACACCTCTCTTTAAAATATTACAAAACTTGACAGTTCATTACTGCTACTGAAAAAACCTACATTCACACCCCATTCTGTTCCAGTTCTCACAAGGCCTATAACAGCATCCTGGCCTGTCTAATATTGTTTGCATAAAAATAATTTATATTAAAAAATGAGTGGAAAGAAACAGGATTTTAGAATGTGGACTGGGTCTGCTCAGGATAGAACCCAGTCTCAGGCTCTTGTGAACACAGTAATGAAGCCTTGAGTTCAGTAAAAAGTGGGGAAATTTGACTTGTTTAGTGATTGTTAGTTTCTAAAAAGAAGAACTCTGTTTCACAGAGCAAATGTAAAGGTGCTTACTTGTTATATGTTGAATATTTAACAATTTGTAATGTGTAGCTTAACTGGATAATAATTTTTTACACTGTTGTGCTCTTTTGATAACATATTGAGTCTGGCCCTTCCTGTTCAGCATGTGGACTCTGGCCCAGTAACTATCAGATTACATAATTATGGTGTAGCTCATTTCTCTTTACTGTATTTTGTTATATTCATCAGACTGTGTGTGCTATTGTTTTCTTTTGTGCTTCAAGTTGACAGTAGCAGTAACAGATCTAAAACACATTATTTTTTTTTAAGCTTGTATGCCTATAGTGCTTTCCTAGGCTGACCTGTGTTGGTCTACTTTTCAATTTTACACAGTTCATTCCATTTGGGTTAATTTACCTAACAGCAGATGAAATTATGAAGTTTGAGTATTGGGTGTCCTAGATGAGATTTTGTGCAGTTTTGTTTGGTTTCACCAACCAGATACAAGAATGGTACCTTTGAATAAACCACAGTCCCTTTCTCCTCCTTCCCTTTCATCATTTCACCATATCTCAGTTGGTGCCACATAACCTCAGTACTACTATATCACAATAAAATAACTAAGTACAAGCACTAATGGCCGCGCCATAGCTCAAGTGGTTAGTCGCTGGCTTCCCACCGCGGCAGCCCGGGTTCGATCCCGGGTCTGGTCAAGAGGGATTTGTGGTGGACAAAGTGGCGCTGGGGCAGGTTTTCTCCGAGTACTTCGGTTTCCCCTGCCGATCTCCATTCCACCAATTGCTCCACAATCACCCTCACTTACCATCTGAGGCTGGTAGAATAGGCCAGAAGTGGCCACAGTACAAGGGACTTAGTCCCACCCCACTAGCAACAAAAAAAAAAAGTACAATCACTGAAAGTTCATTGTTGGAACAGTCCCATCAGAAATATTTTATTTAGATCCTTTGTTGGAGTTCCTATGGTGTGGATTTTTGCTTTGTTTTATCATCTTTGGGAAACTGTGAACAATGTTGTGTACTGCTTCTGCCATCTTTTAGCAACATATTGAACTCTGTAATCTATGTGACCATTGTCAAAGAGAGTATTTTTTGTCACACTTTTGTAAAAAAAAAAAAATAAATCAGCTGTGCACAAAGGTATGTGTGAATTTATTTGAGGAGTCAGGCTTAAATACTTGGAAAGAGACTATGAAACTCAAAGACATAGTTACTGGGGAATACCTGGGAAAGAACGAGAGGGGCATGTGCCTGACCGACACTCGTGTGGTATCTTGTAGTCCAGTGTGTAAGGCCAGATTGGGACCTTCAGTGGTGGTATTCCAACTGAACTGTCATAGATGTAGCCAAAGTCTTCCAGTACCTGTTGATAAACAAGATCATAAGCTATGTACATACTCAGGTAGACTTGAAAGGATTCTGACGATGGTGTATACTGTACTTCTTTTGGCTTATTTTGGACTTCACCCATCGTCTGGTATGTAAAAGACAAAAGACCATGACGTTTTGGAGACTGGATCTGTCTCCGTCGGTTGTTCATATGTTGTTTTTTTACAGACCGGGGTTTGTCCAGTGATTGAGACTAGCTCTTTCTAATGGGCCCAACTGAGTAGGTTTATCCTTCCCTATCCACCTGAAGACAGAGACAGATCCAGTCTCCGAAACATCGTGGTCTTTTGTCTTTTACTTACCAGACGATGGGTGAAGTCCAAAATAAGCTAAAGTACATACTGTTAGTTCCTCGGAACTCTAGCCGTGGTAGAGGGGTCATACCATCTCTCGTGGAGCTGGTTGAGCAGTCTTATCAGCTTACGTCAGCGTGCGTACTACCAGTTTGGAAGGTAGCGTCTTGGAGTATGGTCAGGTGTATAGTACTACTCCTGGTCTCCGTAGGCAATGTTTTCCGCTCGGGGAGTAGCTATGAACGTCACCACAGCAAGTGTACAGCTTCGCATGCTCCCCAACAGCATTTACCTTTCCATGTGGCTAAAGTTACGAGGCACTAACTTTACAGCGACTTACTATCATGAAACCTATCAATGTTGGGCATTCAAACATGGCCAACTTGCAGAAAATTTACAGTTTTTGTGGTTATAGCAATTAGACATTAACTTCTATATTGTGTTACTTTTGCCACAGTGTTAAGCATTATGAAGTAGTTTTTATTTATTTATTAATATAAAATCAGCGAATCTGACCCATGCAATGTCTACAGGTGAAGTTTCATGTAATTATACCTCATACTGGGTGTTGCGTCCAGGTTTAAGGTATGGCGCTCTCATGCCAACAATGTCACTCTTTGAAATGTTGGCAAACTGCCTGAGAATCTCGCGCATTCCAATCATTTCTCCTACCCATTCTTCATACCCCTTGTCTTGTAAACCTTGCTGCAATCTTAAATGAAAGTACATTTTTATTAGGCTAATTACTGCATATTTAGTGGAAATCTTAAAAATTACGTCCCTGTTATTACAGTAGTAAGACATATATCAGCATGTTCACTATTGATGCAGAATTGTCGTCAGTGTTCAGGTTAACTTGTATAAGAATTGAGATATTAGCATCTGCTGCAGTGGAACCTGCTTGATTTTTCTGCCATAGAACCGTTGTACCTGCTAGAAATGTCAAGATGCTTGGGAGCAAATTCAGTTGTACCAAAATAACAATTCTTGCTCACATTTCCTTCAGACATTCACAGGTTTAGATAAAGTGAAAGCCTGTTCTTTCTTGTTATAACGCTTTATGCCATCCAACATGACCTTAGTCCAAAACATTGGTAATCTACTGGACCACTTTGTGTCACAGTCCAGAACACACCAATCTTATTCTTTGACTTTTAATAATGCCAGTAGACTGATGTGAATCAAATTCAGATCTCTTCAGAAATGGAAATTCACTAGAGCAAAATTATATCATACAGAAATGTGGATATGCTGAAGGTAATGGAAATTATATAATTTTGGTGACATACTTAAAAAGTAGAATTTTTGTTTGCTTATATTTATGAAAGTTATCTATATTAATTTTTAATATTTTTTCATATTAAGTCAGAACATTTGGCATTCAAAATGTGCAGAATAAATTGTGTAGTAATAGTAAAGGTGTATGTGTGCTTAATTAGTTCAGCACTGTGTCATGAAGACATGGAGAATTGGAGGTATAGCTCCACATTACTGGTTATCTTAATGGTATAGAAAACTTCCTGAATTATGGAATTATTGTGGCCCCTTCATAGTGCATTATGGATTGTGTGTATTGTATCACTGCGGCAAGATGACAAGAAAGGTGCAAGACTGAGAGTTTGTTGATATGAGGAAAATGATTTTTCACTTACGAGATTGTTTCTGTTGCGATCTCATGCCCAGCATGTGCTAACTGTTGGATCATATTGTAGTTGCTGTATTCATGAGACACAAAGAAGGTGCCTCTTATTGGACAACCATTGGAATTCTTCCGGTCTTGTGTGAAAACTCGTTGGTAATGATCAAAATTGTTGAGATTTACAGCACCATCAAATGTCATCATTATAATCTGAGGAGTCTGGAATGAAATGAATTTCATAATAATGTTCATGTACATAGCATTATGAAGAGTGAGGCTTAGTGACAGTGTGACTTGTTTGAAACCCCTCACCATTTAGCCCTTTCTCATCACATAACCATTATTTTTTTAACCCAAGATGAGAAGATTTTTGTTCATTCAGTCTACCTTCTTAGCAGTCATTCTCATAAACATACATTCCAATGAGAAGGTGATGTCATAAATTGGGTTCAAGGCTCTTTTTATGCAGTGACAAGTTGGACGTAAAAGAAGTCACTGACTGATGACATAGATCACCAGTATTTTAATTTGACTGTAATTCATATAACTAATCATCAGTTATCTGAATTTATTTTGATTGTACCTGAATTAAGAACATGTCTTGCTACTTACATCTTCTGGGTTAAGATCACCAGGAATGTGGGTGCCATCTCGGGAACAGAAGCAGTAAGGTAGAACACAGGCACTTGTGTCACATTTCTTGGCGAGGTCGGCAGGTGGCTCCGTGATTGGAGCAGGGGCTGTAACACAATGAGAGTTTTCAGTTTCAGTATAAATTTAGACATCATAGAAAATGAACAACTATAAAAGCAGCCATTTATCCAAAGACGTATTTACCGCACATTGATATAGAAAACAGATTATAATTAACCTTGTTATTACTTCACATGTGTATTGCATTTATATGCACAGGACTATTTATTGGTTTGTATAAGACCATCATTGCATTTACATATTCTTTGAAACTCAAGTAACTTTAATGTGCGTGGTTCTTATACGGCAAAATAATTCAACATATCTATATATATATATATATATATATGGAATATAAAATATTTCATGGTACAGAACTTTATATTTCAGTGGTAAAAATGTCACAGGTTTGGATGAGATATTCATAATCATTTATATTTTTAAACAGAAATTTTATGTTAGAATTTTTAACCCATACATGTATTGAAAAAAAAATTAGCAGATGAATAATTGTTCGAGGTTTGGAGTTTGAGTGTCTTAATCATTTAATTTCACTGAAAAGCTTTGGGAAAAGAGCAAGTGTTTACGTCATTAAGTGTAAAAGCAGGCAGAGTATATGGTTTACAATATATTTGTTGATTATTACTGTAATAGAATGATGATGGTCAGATATGATCACCAGACAAAACCACATGGAGAAGCGTATCTTCTGAAATATAATGCCATGCAGTCTGTTGAAATTCAACCAACGTTTTGAATGATCATGTTGCCTCCATCTTCAGGGTCGAAAAATAAGCCAAGCATGCAAGTAGCCAGGATGAAGAATGTTGTTCTGCTTGCTGCCTGCTTTGTTGGATTATTATTCGGCCCTGAGGATGGAGGCAACACATTGTTCTGAAACACTGGTAAACTTCTACCAGCTTACACTGCGTCACATTCTAGAAGATGGTATTCTTCATCGTTGCCAATATCAGAGCCTCAAATTCAAAGTGTGCGACACTTACTTGTGGAGATGGGACCACACCGTGCCTCATTTTTGAAGGTACACAGCTTGTTGATATCATCGAAGTAGAGACCAGAAGGGCATCTGTTGAGGTATGGGTATCCATCCACACACTGCAATGCAGACAGTAAGGAAATGGTAATGTGGACAGGGCTGTGTTTAGCAGACTTGATTGGAGGCAACTGGAAGAGCTTAACACATGTTTATTAAACCCTTTAAGAAACAACATAAATAAGAATAAATGTTAAAATGTTAAACCTGCTATGTATCACAGTTTGTCACTGTATGTAGACTAAACTACTACTATAAGAAATTAGAAGCTAGTATTGTATTTCAGCAGCCTGTTGCATGGATGTATCGCACACTTATTTCTGTCTTTAATGCGGCCTTGTTTACAATTTCTTCTGCAGTTCCTCGTGTGGAGGCAGGTTTGAATACCTCCACCATATCCCTGTGAGTGGTAGGAGGCGACAAGAGGGGAATCCAGTGCCTGAGGGTAGAACTGTTCTACCCTGTTTGTGGTCCATATAATTACAGGGACCTGACCCTCCAGATTGGGGGAGTCTCAAATCTGAGACTGTAAAATATGGTCGTGAGTCCTGCAGGACTTGGACCTGAGAATGACTGCACTGGCAAGTGCCAGCAGCAATTGTAAATGACAGACTCATGCTCTCATCAAAGAGGATGTTATGTAAGGACTATGACCACAAGTGTTCAGTTGGAAAAAAACTACTGGTTGTGGGTCCCAAGGGGCTTGAAGCCAAGACGAAATGATTGGCGGTAAACCGCCAGTCCTAAAATAACTCTGACTCTGACTGACATGGGTTTTCCATTGATTGAGGTTAGCTCTTTTTAAGGGAACAGAATAGGTGTCCCCCCCCTCACCTGAAGACGGAAACAGATCCAGTTTCCAAAACGCTGTGTGTTATGTTTTTTAGAATACCAGAAAATGGACAAAGTCCAACATCCCAGTAATTCTGAATGTTATATACCAGCATCAGAACCTGTTAGAATTTACTTTAAGTTCGCTTATCCATGATCTTTAACTCCACCTGATAAAACCTCCTACATGTTGCAGGATCAGCAAAATTTCCATTTCCAGCACCTTCTGGGCAAATAAATTCTTTCTCGTCAGGTTTCTTCTGTTGGCTTCCAACTGCAAATAAAGAGAGAAATATTTTAGAAATTTCAACATACTGAAAGGGCTGAAAATATGGGCTGCAGTAATTTACTGCTTGTTACAATTTTTTAACATCCCTTTTAACAAGATTTCATTACTTTATGTTGGTAATTAATGTGTAGGAATCTTCCGGCAGGACACTGCATCAGATCCAGTCTGTATCTTTACCTGGAGTTAGTAACAAATACATGAAGTTCTGAATATTTATGTTTCATGTTAAGGTGTATCCTGAATTGTCCACTGTGAACTAAAACTGAATTTTGTTGCAAATTTTTCAAACCAAAGAAAATGTTCTCAGAAACTGTCCATCTTTGTAATCACTTTAAACCATTATGACTGTGGCAAGTATTTTATTTGTGTGTTTCCAAATTAAAGATGAAATGCAAGCCACCTGGAACTGAGAATGTAGATGACCATTGAAGATATTTTTAAAGATCTGAGATTGGAATGGGTCAACAAATGATCCGACTTGTTGACAACTTTGATGATTATGATGGTGATGGTGATTATTATTTAAATTTGTGATTATATCGCATCGAATGGTAGGATGACTGATGAATAATGAATTGGAAATAATTTGTAAGGAAACAGTTGTGAACTAATAAAGGTACAGCCTTAGCATTTACCGAGAGGGACTGAGGAATACCATGTAAAATGTCAGGATAGCCAGTGTCAAGCTGAGCAACTCCCAAATAAAAGTTCAGAATGTTACCATTACATAAACCTATTTGGTTTGTTGA
The DNA here is from genome assembly GCF_002891405.2 of Cryptotermes secundus. Lineage (NCBI taxonomy): Eukaryota > Metazoa > Arthropoda > Insecta > Blattodea > Kalotermitidae > Cryptotermes > Cryptotermes secundus. The sequence goes on from NW_019734987.1 coordinate 266,050, forward strand.
AAGATGACAAACATGGTCCACATCTGAACTCTTAGTTATGGTATGTCTGGTGTCTTAACATGCAGTGGAAATTATGTCAGAATTATATCATGACTTTGTACAATTACTTATTTTATATTTTTCCCCGACTTCTGATTACAGATGGAAGCATTTGAAGAAAAGGAGTTCTTTGTTTAACTTGATGAATTTTTGTTACACCCATCACTCCATAAAAATGTTGTTGTGGGTTTAAATGGGATACTTGAAAGCAGACGAGAAATTAATTGAAGGGAACATCCTTTAGTGCGTATGCAATAATGGAACTTCTGTGTTTGTGCCTGGAGACTACATGCATTCACTGCATAAGATTGCGGTTTTAGGGGATGTCAGTCGACTATAGTAGTGGGCCCCTTTCCCATCGAAGAGGAAGCCCCAGTTCGAAACACATATGTAGTCTTTGAAGGAACAAAAATATGGTCGTAAGTCCCAACGAGTCCCGAAACCAAAAATGACTGTGCTGGCAAGACCAGCAGCAAATTATGCTTCACTCTGCTCTCTACAATAGAGATTCAAATTATCTTTTGTCTTAAGGCACCGTGCAGTGTGCTAGCTGGGCGCCAACGTTTCGGAGGAAAGTCTTGCCTCCATGTTGATAGTAGAAGATCGAAGCTGAGGTATGTTATGGCCACTATAGACAACCAGCACGCACTGCGCCCTTCTACAAGAGGCCCTGCCTTCTTGCTTGATGCTATGAACAGTCAATAACGGTACAGCTGACGACCTTGCCAAGAGCTACAGTTCTGTATGCGAGGAAGATATTGACACTGTGTGCCGCTCTGTATTCCACTACAAAATTCTGGATAAGTGATTTGGCGAATACATTCAGAGAAACCGGATTTACTCAGTAATAAGACCAGTTCGCATTCAGGACCTCAGAGTCTGATTAGTGGTCAGAGTTCCAGGCTACAGATCAAGAAACTACCAGATTTTCTGAGAAGTGGTGGGTCTGGAACGGGGTCCACTCAGCCTCGTGAGGATAACTGAGAAGCTACTTGAATGGAAAAGTAGCGGCTCCGGTCTAGAAAACCGAAATTAACGGATTATGGGATTCGTTGCGCTGACCACGCGACACCCTCTGTCCGCTAAAGTTGGCACTAACTTCGCCAACAAGCGGCGGTCGCCCGGTCGGTATAGTTCGCTTGCGGACTAAAGCCACGTAGTTTGTTTTTTACCAAAAAATTTTTTGGTTAATCAACTCTCTGATGCTAGGGCGCCTTATAAAGAAAACATCAGACGAAAGTCTCCTGATCCGTGTAAGTCATTTCGATACAGTCAAGGCTAATTCAATGAAACTCCTTAAAATCTTTTTCAATAGGGTTCCCATTGTCTTAATCACTTATAGGTTACAATGTTTTAGGCGAGTACTCTGGAAATGAATATATATAGTATAAATGACAAATTCCTCGTATAATCTAGTAGAATTTTACCGACGTTTTGCAGGAACTTAGTGCCTCCGTCTCTTGGCTTCTGACTGGTTACTTGCTTGACTTACATTTCGACCCTGAAGGTGGAGGCAGTATGTTCCTCCGAAATGTCTGTAAACTTCTAGAAGACTGCGTGGCGTCACATTCTTCACAGGCACCACAGAGAGAACCTCAAATATAACTTTTTAAGTATTTTCCCCTGACAATTTCTGTACTCCCCTTTTGGTTCACATGGTCTTATAATTTTTAAATTATGTGTAATATTAATAATGATAATAATAGTAACACTAATAATAATAATTAAAGGTAAAAGGTAACGTCCCTGTGCTTAGTTAATTAACCACAACGCCATGAAGACGTATGGTGGAGTGAGGTATAGATCCACCATTCTTGACCTGGGCATTAGATGGAGGTGAGTGGTCAGCTTCACTCTCCGACCACTTTATTCCCATGGAAAGAGCCCCGGTGCCCATTGGGTAGGAGGCTGGTTGAGCCCCAGATTCAATATGGACGTTTTGGAGTAGAGAGATAGAGATACCTCTTCCCCCTGCCGGAAATCAAACCCCGACCTTCAAGCACATAGCTCATCGTCACACTAACGGAGATACCCCTGCTGCAGTATAACAATAATTTGACGATATTCAAAGCAAATTTATGGCGACTAACCGTGGGATGGTTCGGACCAAGACTGGTTTCGTGGTACCGGCTTCTAGTGCTGATCCTCGGAGCAATAAAGGATCAATACAAGCAATCAAGAATTCGGAGAAGACACCTTGTCTAGACAACAAGTTGATTTGCCCCTCTGCAGTGAGATATTAAGATATAAAGTAGGATGAACACTTTCTACAGCAACCTCAATGCAGCGGGAATTGCGACTTTGCACGCGCCAGAAAGTGACACTCCTGGGCCATGAGAGCTTTCATCTTCCCGTACCTTACAGTTATTCGATCTGACTAGGCTACGCCTCTAACAGAAATGAGTACCAGGAATTAAATAATTTTCCTGTGGAGTAAAGCGCGGCCGGCGCGTAAGGCTGACAACCTTACCGCCATCTTTGAGCCGATTGTCTAGATAATGTGGGACCCTCAACGTCTCACAACCCTATGGGCATTCACGGCCTGACCAATTTGGCTGTTTTACAGACTTTTTTACTAGGCTACGCCTTTTAGCCTGATAGATGTTTACTGACGTTTCGGGAGAAATCACTGCCTCCATTTTCGTCGAGTAGTAAGCTAAACGAGCAACAAACAGAGCTATGCTTGCTAGTTGCTTGCTTCGCTTATTCTCGACCTTGAAGATAGAGGTAGTACGCTCCTCCGAAACGTCTGCAAACTGCTATCATACTGCACGGAGTCATATTCCAGAAGACAACACTCTATCATAACTCTCGGTGTTTTTTTTTTTACCAATTTGGCTGTTTTACAGAACTGTAATCAGACCAAGAAAACCTGAAGGGAAGAGACCACTTCGGAGACCTAAATATGGATGGAAGAACCTATATAGTTACTTTCAGTGAGTGACAGATGGCATTAGTCGTCATGACACACGTACAACGGGAAATTAAGTGAAAGATGAAGTTTATGTAACAAATGAAGAGATTTTCCATAGAATTTTCAACGGCCGTTACACTGATAATATTAAAATGAATCTTATGGAAATATGGTGCTAGTGTGTATATCGGATTCATAGAGGCTTTTGTCGGTATAGAGATCAGCGTTACAGTTTAGTAAGAAGTGGAGAATATTTTGACGAGCTAAGTAACTGTTAGTTTCTGAAGACGGATCCCGTTTCATGGAGTTAGTTTAACGCTGTATCGACTGAAGTTATCATTTTTATGAGTAGTGAATGGCAGAAATTTTATGAAAGACACGGCATTGAATTATATTTAACAATAGCAAAAAGCCCGTGTATACATAGATCTAGCCTATTGTCCAGCGACTCCGAAACTGTTCTCCAAGGGAACACTAGTGTTCCGTGAGCTGAGCCGGAGTGTTCCACTACTGGAAGAGAGTAATGGCGGTTTTTTTTTAAAAAATCGGAAAAATGAAGTTAATGATAGCATTTTCCCAGTCTCGCTTATTTTTCTGAATTTCTTATACAAATTGCATTTTACATTGTGACGTATATACCCATTGCTAGGCAACGACTCGGTAAACACATTCCCGCGAAGCGTTTGCATGAAACAGAAGGACGTCTTTTGCAAGGTAACGGACAAGTAAGCATGCCTCATTAAAAATGAAGGCTGTGTTTTCTGTGTTGTCCGAGCCGATGCTTTAGAAAGGACACAGTCAGAAGACGGGACGGAGTAGTAGAAGCAGGGTAGTCGGGTCGGAAGTGAAGGGTCGAGATTCGAGACGTCAGCATGGCGGGATATGAGCTTGGGAGCAGAGAAATTGAATTGAGTCGAATTTTCGGAATTGGCAGTCGCAGAATAAGGGCAAGAAAGGAATTAGTCGTGCAAAGAAGATTTAATATGTGATTTAAAGTACAATTAGACTGTGATAAATCCGTTGCCTAGTGAAAACTAGTGTTTTCACTAGAACTAGAATTCTAGTGCGTGTGTAACGGTGAACTCTAAAGTGTGTAAATCAGCGCTGGAGGAGCTATTTCAAGGAAATAGCGGCTTCGGTCTCGAAACCCGAAATTAACGGCCGTGGGAATTCGTTACGCTGACCACGCGACACCCTCTATCCGCTAAAGTTGGCATTAATTTCGCCGACAAGCGGCGGTCGTTCGGTCGGTATAGTTCACTTGCGGAGTCAAGCCACGGAGTTTTATATTTTCATCATCATTATCTAACTGAATTGTTATATTGTCTAAATGATGCAAGTTGCCTTGTTTCGTCTTTTGTTTGTGTATGTGGTTTGTTTCCGTTTCTTGCTCGTTCCTACATTATACCTGACCTTTAGGCTATTGATTAAGCATACAAATAAACTATTATTATTAATTGTTAAGATATGCAGGCCATGATAAAATATGACAATATTTGCCACTCCTAATAATGTTCATAGTTGACATAAAATAATCAGTTGTCCAAGATGTTTCTCAGAGAGCAACATGTTGTCCTGGAGCTCCATAAACTGCAGAAGTTCGGAAACCACTGATCTAGTAAAATTCCGAATTTTCCAATTTTGTTACGTCATCAATTCGAAAATTAAATTAAAATATTCACGCAATAGGCATGTCTATATTTATAAATAGTTCACAAGGATAATCATACAGAATTACTGTTTTTTTTTTACTTTTACCTTCGTCAGGAATTCTAGGAAATAGAAAGCACGACGTTTCGGAAACTGGTTCTGTTTCCGTCTTCAGTTGAGGAAGGAAGAAACCTACTCAGTTGGGCCCCTTAGAAAGATCTAATCTCAATCACTGGACTAATCATACTACACGCGTTACATGCTTGACAAATCTTTTGTCATAAAACATGCCATGATTGGCTAGTATCATCATACTGTTACTGATGGCATGAAACACAAAAGTTGGAGGATAGACGGCATGATATCAAGTTTTATTTAAATCAGTCAGTTTTCTTTCCTTTCCGGAACCGGAAATCATTCACGAACAAAGAACAGATCACGACGACAGTATAGGGCCCGCTTTCCTTTCGAAATTCTGAAAGTAGACTCAAATTGAGTCAAAATTATAGACTGAAATGCTTTTCGGTTGGTAGAGAAATTTAAGGGGCGATTAGGAATATTCGGGGAATTTTTAAGCTTGTTTAGGATATTTCTTATCATATATCAGACAACCCTGATTTATGTCTATCGCTTTTAGAACGTATTCAGACAGTGACGGTGAGAAAAGACTTGTGTGTGCTGTGAAATGAATCCTTTGCGCGTGCCTGTATTCTGTGGATGTCCTTGTTATATCAATCTACAAAACTAGGCTAAATTTGAAACTGTGTGTATGCTAGCTGAACGCACGTAATGCAGTTTAATAGCACAGGTAAGTAACCACACGTATATAATTTCTTCTTGGGAGAAGAGTTTCATGCCCCGAAATTTTTTATTTTCTGTTAATGATTATGATAATCCATTGTACCCAGCTTTGCGATTGCATTAGAGAGCTTGCAATGTTTAATTTTTCTTTATAATTACTGGCCTATTTGATTTTTAGCCTGCGTTTTGTTTCTAAAGGAAATAAAGTAGATTTACTGTGTAAGATGACCCCCATAAACATACTGGCTCAACCAGTATCGCTTCTAACTTATTTCCGTGAGGTTTCCTGTTCGAATTTTAGCCGGGACTCTGGCTTTCATGGATTAGAGGTTTAAAGTTTCTGCTCAGACCCTCTAAGTGAATTCTGGCATACCACCTTGAAACAGGCCACGAACTTGTGCTTCCACATTAATTTCAATTTATCATTAATTGATTATCCGACCATTCGACGTTATATTATTAGGCTGTCATAATTTGGGGCACGCGGTAGCGTAGTTGGTTGAGGCATTATGCTACAAGCCGGAAGGTCGCGGGATCGAATCCCGACGAGGTGCACTTTTCAATTTATCTAATCCTTTTAGCTGCACTAAGGTCCTGGGGTCGACTCAGCCTCTAACAGAAATGAGTACCAGGAATCTTCCTGGGGGTAAAGGACGCCAGGCGCATAAGACTGACAACCTCACCGCCATCTGTGAGCCGACTGTCTAGAAAATGTGAGAGCCTCAACATCTCACAACCCTGTGGGCGTCCACGGGCTGTTACAGGGATATACTTACTTACTTACTTACTTACTTACTGTCATCATTTACCTCATCAGGAATAAATGGAAATGACCTGCTTTCATGTACCCCTATTTTCAAAATGTGAACCAGTTGACCGAATTTCACGAAACGTGGTATGAATATTACGTCATTCGAGGTCACAGAGTTTTATATCTTGCTAAGATGCGCTTTCTGTTACATTTCTTTGGCACATTTGAGAGAAACGGCTCGAGTGAACAGGAGTGTGGCATACTTAACATTGAAGTTCTTGTTATTAGTAGGCTAATGCTTAGGAGGCTCGTCTTATCGGACCGGAATGCAACACACGGTGGTAGTTCACGTGTGGGAGGGGGGAGTCGTGTCCCCCTGACCTCTTGGAAACCAGGTCTGTGTTAGTTTCTTATTTTGTTTAACTACGCACTGTTTTGCTGCCGAACTGAACCGAGAAACTGTTCAGATTACATTCCTTTCAATCCAGAAATCAACACCACTAAACCATGAAGGCGTATGGGGGAATTGATGTAGAGATCCACGTTTTTTGGCCTCGCGATTAGTTGGAGGTGAGTTTTTTTTAAGTTAGTTTATTATTTAACACACTAGAATACATTTCGTTAAATTTCAACGTAAAAATTATTGGAAAAAAAAACCCCACGAAGAATACGTAATTTGAAGAACTTGCAAAGTTTTGAAAACACTACGTTTATATTTAAATACCAAACTCGACGGAATGACAGTGCGCACTAGATTCTGCTCCCATCTGGAGGAATAATTTTGACGAATCAGGATGCACGACTACAGCCTATCTTCCGCTGTTGCCATATAACGACAGAAGAGTTGGCCTTTTATATAAGGCCACGTCATAGCTCAAGCGGTTAGTCGCTGACTTCCCACCGCGGCGGCCCGGGTTCGATCCCAGGTCTGGTCAAGTGCGATTTGTGGTGGACAAAGTGGCGCTGGGGCAGGTTTTCTCCGAGTACTTCGGTTTCCCCTGCCAATCTTCATTCCACCAATTGCTCCACAATCACCCTCACCTATCATCTGGGGCTGGTACAATAGGCCAGAAGTGGCCGCAGTACAAGGGACTTAGTCCCACCCCACTAGCAATAAAAGCAATTAGCCTTTTATATACGAGTATGTATGCGCTATCTGCACGATATTGACACCAATGTTCGTTAGGTCATACGCCATTTAACGACATGCGCACAACGCATTATTATTTGTTGCGCAGTCCTGTGTACGCTTTGTAGTGGGCTGACATCTGCCATTGTTTCAGACTTAATTTAGAACTAGAATAGAACAGAGGCCATAATCTCTGGGACAACAAACAAACAACAAACTCCGTGGCTTTAGTCAGCAAACGAACTATACTGACCGAGCGACCTCCTCTTGTCGGCGAAGTTAGTGCTAACTTTAGCGGATAGAGTGCGTCACGTGGTCAGCGCAACGAATCCCCACGGCCGTTATTCTCGGTTTTCTAGACCGGAGTCGCTATTTCCTTGAAATAGCTCCTCAGTTATCCTCGCGAGGCTGAGTGGACCCCGTTCCAGACCCACTACTCAGAAAATCTGGTAGCACCGAGAATCGAACTCGGGGCCTCTTGATCTGTAGCCAGGAACTCTGACCGTTAGACCACAGAGGCAGTCATAATCTTTGCAATGTGAAGGATAGTAAGAATTACGGCCAAAATACACTTTCTACATCATTCTACAAACGTGTTCTTTTACATAATTTCGAAGCTTTCTATTCCTTCTTCGAGTTTTTACTAAATAACAGCATGTCCCCCCAGCTGCATGCACGTTAATACTGAACACGCTGAGATAACCGCTTGGAGAGTAAATGTGGCCTAATTATAAAAAAATGATAATGTTACGACTGAGTGAAATAATTTGGTTTCATACCAGAGTCGGGATAGCCCAATCCATATAGAGACGACCCGGGTTCGATTTTCGGCACAGCTCTTCACAGCTTCCAGACCGGCTCTGGCGCCCACCCAGCCTCCTATCCAACAGGAACCGGGGGCATTTCCCCCGGGGTTATAGAGACAGGGATATGAAGCTGACCACTCACCTCTATCTAGTGCCGAGGTCAAGAATGGTCGAGCTATATCTCCACTCCCCCACATGTCTTCATGCCATAGTGCTTAATTAAGCAACAGGGACAATTTTATATTTATTTACCGGTAGTTGATTAATCATTATAGTTTCATTATACTTTTTATGTTCGTTGCAAATACTATTACTACTAGTAGCAGTAGTAGTAGCCGTGCGGTCTAAGACATGAACTGTCTTCGCTCGCTTGAATGCTGGAATCGTGGGTTCGAATCGCACTCAAAGCATGGTTGTCTGTGGGTCTTTATTCTGTGTTTATGTTGTTCTATGCGTAGGTAGCGGCCTTGCGATGGGTTGATCCCCCGTCCAAGAAGTCCTACCGACTTTGTATAGGATCAAGAGACTGAAATAGCGGCCAAGATCCAAGAAAAGGACTCCAGAGCCATAGATATCAGTAGCATGAGTGGTGGTAGCGCGGGTGATGAATTCCTTAAGATTTCGCCTTTCTGAACGTTGGCAGGAAATGCAAATAAACACTACTTTCTATTTATTTTGTACAACAATAGACGTTTGTTTTCAGAAAGTTTTTTTCCAACTGTTTTTCTGTTCTCTCACCCATGTACTTCATAGAGGTATTTCACAATATAGACATAGGAATAAGTCCCTAGCACAGATCCTAATATTCGTACAATTTTCGCACTTATCAGAACATACGCTGCTTCTTCGTGTACATATTGCGGTTTGGACAAAGCACTTATCGCAAGAAGCTAACTAAATTCTGCTAACAGAACCCGAAACACGCCGTTAAATGCTGATAAGAACTCCAATAAGAAAAGTAAAACAAAAGTCGCCATTTGACTGTTCTGTGCCATTTCAAAACAACAATGGAAATGGAGTCCATTCGATTAATCGATTTTGTTTATACGTGTATTTCAGATCTTTCCATCGGCGGTAATGCAGTTGATGTAGACAATGATGTGATATGACATTTCAGAATGTGTAATCTAACTGAATGCTGCCGAAGGGAAAGGAAATAAAGATTACTGAGCTATGTGGGGCAAGTGACATGGATGAATGAACCAATAAACACATATAAATATTAAGATTCGGAAAGAATAGGCACATAGGGGAGGAAGTTGTGAGAATCTGAACTTGACTGAACTGACATAATGTTATTATGGTAATAAACTTTCCGTTTGCATATTTATGGAATATTTGTACTTCGGAGAAGTAATTTGGTGTAATTTTGTTAGTAAGACGATGGACAACTCTGCATTGCCATAGTTTTCCTGATGTATTTTTTTAATTCGCATAGTGGGGGGCGGTAGATTCCAGCTGAGTCCACTCGGCACGTCGGCCACTGATTGGCCTATTGTACCTGCCCCAGATGATTATGATGATGGAGCAGTCGATGGAATAAAGATTGGCAGGGGAAACCGAAGTACTCAGAGAAAACCTGCCCCAGCGACTCTTTGTCCACCACAAATCCCACATGACCAGAAGCTGGCTCGAACCCGGGCCGCCGCAGTGGGAAGCCAGTGACCAACCGCTTGAGCTATGTCGCGGCCTCTCTGGGAAGTTATTACATTCTGGATTTGCATTTCTCACAGCAGTGACTATGAGGATACTGCAAATTGTATCACCGTGTTGTTCGGAGAAATTGAAATGTTTCGGAGGGATATATAGCCTTCATCTTCAGAGCTGAAGAATAAGTCAAACAAAAAACCAGCAGAAGACGGCAACAGAGGCAGCTTGTCACTTACTTCTGCTGGAGGTGATACGATCCTCCGAAACGTCGTACTTTTTGCGAACTACATTTCATTACGACCCAGAAAGCATTGCTCCTCTTACAAGAGTATTTTCTTTTTCCGACGTAGAATGGAATTCAGAACTAATATATCGGACTTGTAGCTGAACAAATAGGAGTTTTCTTATGTAAGGTTGTCAATTCAAGGCATGACGTACCCTCAAGATATTTTAGAGGAAGATTAGATCACTTCGTAAATTTCGTAAGATTCGTAGTAAATTTTCGTTAATGTGTTCTACAAAGGACACCATACACTGCTCATATTGTCAGATTCTAGATCTCCCTGAAATGCATGGGTTGATGACCCCTACTTTACTGGTAATATTGTGCTGCAGCAAAAGTAAGGTAAAAATTTTTTTATTGTTTTTTGTTACAGCTGCTTCTTTAACTTTGTAGTTGAAAACTTTCTCGTCAAACATCTCGCTGGTTCCGTTTTCTCTGTTTTCCAATTCAACGGCACACAAGAAACCGCAACAGCAACTGATGGTTCAGTGGTGGATTGTTCAGAGTAATCATAAATTCTGAAATAGTGTATAAGTCGATACATCCAAAGAGATCATTTTTGGGACTGACAGTGCCATCTATTGACAGAAGTGAAGTGTAAAGAGACAGGGAAGGTGTAATCGGTAACAAAGTATATACAGTTTCTACATGCGTCTTTGCACCTTGGCATTTTGAATTCTTTTAACTCTTCCGAATAGCTTTGATGAGTTCGTCCATTATTTTATTATTATCGATTGAAAAAAAAAATTAAAAGTACAAGCTTGAGGTAAACTTCAATGACACAACATCCAGATGATGTAATCGCTTTCCTTTACAGACTTATTTAATTTCTTACTGAATATATATTTCGTTTCTTCCGAGTATATCTCCCCTTTATTTTATTTATTAAAATACGGCAGGCTTAGATCACGTAAAACCTTATAAGATTTTTATTTCCGCGGCCTTAATTTTGCTAGAATTTACAGTTCATTAATCCGGTTTTTAAATACGCGTAAAGAATGCCGTTCGTAACTTTCTGTACTATATTACACAGCCCACGCTTTCCAGTCTCATTTAATATTGTATTAATTTTCCTACGCCGACTCTGAAACTTGCGTACTATCTTGTTTCATAAGAGATATTACATCTCAGATATATGACGTCAGAAGCAGCTGATTAGCTCAATAAATATTACTATATTTTCCTGGAATTATTTCTTGTTAACGCACGAGATAATTCCCTTGACATGAATTACTCTAAACTGAATATGTATGGTATTTGAGAAGATATTTATTTCCATCAATATTAATTATGCATTATAATGTATTCAAATAAGGGCCAGAATGTAATATTGATGTTGCCAGACCGGAAACTTTCCAATGCTTATATTCTGTGCCCCATGGTTAGAATACAAGATTAATTATTGAAGATCGTAATAATTTTAAAACGTCGGGCCCATAATTCTAATCGCATTTCTAATTAAGTCTAATGTAAAAAGATAAAGGTAAAGTTGTCCCTGTGCTCACCGAATTAAGCACTACGCCATGAAGGCGTATGGAGGACTGGATATATAAATCCACATTTTTTTGACCTCGGCACTAGCTGGAGGTAAGTGATCACCTTCAAGTCCCGGCCGCTTTACCCCCGGTACCCACTGGATATGAGGTTGGGTGAAACCCAGAGCCGGTCTGGACGATTTGGAGAAGAGGAAATTCTTACTCCTACCGGGACTCGAACTCGGACTCCTCAGGCGTCCAGCCCGTAGCCAGTCGCTAACTGACGACACCACGCCGGCTCTTTAAGTTCTATGTATATATGCGTGTAATTTATATGAGATCATCTCATTGAGATGGATAATTCAAAATACAGATTAGTGATAATGAACTATTAGTCTACTTAGTCTTGTAGACTCGGGAATGGAACTTGGTGTTTGTAGACTAGAGTCCACATCGCTGGTGAGTAAAGCAAGGGAAGTGGCTACCCGTAAACTTTGTCCAAAACATCCTTGAGGGAGCAGCATACCTTGAGTCGACAACTTTAGAGGTAAAGTTTTCCCTGCGCTTAATTAATTAAGCACCACGATATGAAGACGTATGGGGAGTGGAGGTATAGCTCCACTATTCTTAACCTCTCGGCACTAGATTGAGGTGAGTGGGCAGTTACACACCTAGCCAGCTTTATCCGTCAAGGAAAGAGCCCCCAGTACCCATTGGCAGGAAGTTGGGTAGGCCCCAGAGACGGTCTAGACCAGTGTTACTCAACTTTTGTGAGACCGCGGCCCGGTATATCTTTTTTTTTTTTTTAGAAGACGAGGGCCCGGTACCGGGCCGCGACCCCGCGGTTGAGAAACACTGGTCTAGACACTGTAGAGACGAGACCAGTCTCGTATCCCTGCTGGGAGCAGCGTGACGGAGGAGAAATCCTGTGCGTTCTGTTCCCATCATATGTTGGAAATAGAGTCTGATGACCTAATTATCCGTATCACTATTTTATGATGGTAATGCACGTTCAAAGATGTTTTAGACACCCAGCAATTACTTTTGTTTCTCTGTAGAACTGAGGACTAGAGAAAAACTTGTACTGAAACAATTCGGAAGAGCATTCTTTGTTACAGGTAATGCTCGCTACCATTCAGTTCGGAACCTTTTGTGTTTTCGTTTGCTGCCCAAAAGCATAACAATTGGAGTATAAAAAACTATAATTTTGCCTGTGGTTCTATATGGGTGTGAAACTTGGTCTCTGACATTAAGGGAGGAACATAAGCTGAAGGTGTCTGAGAACAGGGTGTTGAGGAGAATATTTGGACCGAAGAGGGATGAAGTTACAGGAGGTTGGAGAAAACTGCATAATGAGGAGCTTCATAACTTGTACTCTTCTCCAAGTATAATTAGAATGATCAAGTCAAGGAGGATGAGGTGGGCAGGGCATTTAGCACGAATGGGGGAGATGAGAAATAAGTATAGGATATTGGTGGGAAAGCCAGAAGGAAAAAACCACTGGGAAGACCAAGGCGTAGGTGGATGGACAATATTAAAATGTATCTTAGAGATATAGGATGGGATGTTATGGATTGGCCTGATCTGGCTCAGGATAGGGATCAGTGGAGGGCTCTTGTGAACACTGTAATGAACCTTCGGGTTCCATAAAATGTTGGGAAGTTCTTGCGTAGCTGCAGAATTGGCGGATCCTCAAGAAGGGCTCAGCTCCCTGAATAAGTAAGGAAGTAAGTGCTTGTTACAGTGTTGTCTAAGATGCGTACGTTATAAGACCTGGGGTTTTCACGGCGGTGAACATCCATGTTGTGTTCTCGTGTGTTATGACAACGTGTAGTCTGATAGAGAGATATTAGAATTTCGAAGGCGTATAATGTCTCCTTCTTAAAGGTGTAAAATGGACGAAGTACGTGTATTTTATCTAATCCTTTGTTTATGAGTGGGAATGATTACCGAAATAACTAAGTAGGGTTGACAGGGAATGGCTTTGTTCTTGTGATGTGCCACAGACCACGGTGAGAGGCTGACGTTTCGACTATCTCCTGATCAGTATTAGTGCGGCTGGAAGGATGAGGTCAATTGGATGGGGGATTAGCTCGTCGCAAGGCCGCTACCTACACACAGAACAACACAAACACAGAATAAACACCTTGAGTTGGATTCGAATCCACGATCCCAGTGATCGAGGGGGTGAAGATATTTCATTTATTTGACCGCGCGGCCGCTGCGACCGGCTTTTCTTCTTGTACTCAGAAGGAAAGTGTCTAGTATAATGTTTAGACTTTTGTGTATAATTTTAAATGTACGCACAAGTAGTTTCCTTGACCACACGAGATTCTTAAGTTCGTTCTAGAGGACAGAAACATGAAAGAGGATTTCATTGACTCAGCATTTTAGTAAAAGTTTCTTATGCTCAATGCTTGTCCTGTTCTTCAGGAACTTAGAAATAGAGTTTTCCACGCTACATTATAATCTAACTTTCCCATGAACGCAGAAGAGAACAAACTCTCTTGATCTGCGAAACCCTCCATCACTGAGGCGCGTCACGCGAGAGCACCCCCCCCCCATTTGCTGTAAGTAGGTAAGTTTCCTGTCTGAACAGTTTGCAGCCTCTGAAATAACTTAAAGTCCTAAAGCTACAAGATTTTCTGTATTAAATATTAAATCAAAGCAGTCTTCTGGGATTTGGCGCCATATAGATATCGTGTTAACCGACGTTTCGGAGGAACGTATCGCCTCCATCTTCAGGGTAGAAGAAAAAAGAAAATCCGCGAGCGAGGAACCAGCGTGCTGACAGACATTAGTCATAGTCACCGCCGTGAAAACCTCAAATCTTACGTAAATATTAAAACTTCATCATCCTTCTGAGATTGGAGGAAACTCCAGAGTGTAGTTATCTGGTTTGTGACACCGTATAGTCTTGTGAATGCTTACCGACGTTTCAGAAACCTACAGAAATGAAGCAATTTCCACCCTGAAGGCAGACACACTATGTTCCTCGAAATATTGGTAAGCATCTGTAAGTACATAATCCAGTTCAACACAATTGAAACCTTCACCATCGTACCTGGGGGGCTAGCGGCGTTAATGCTCTGGTTTGTATTCGGGAAATGCTCGGTTCGAATCTTAGCCAAGACACCGTCTGTCCTGAATGAGGTATCCGTGGTTTTACTCAGTTCCTGTACGAAAATTCTGGGATATTATCTCGATTAGGCGACTACTGTTTCCTTCCAAATCCTTTTCAATTTATTGATCATCAATCACTCTACATTTCGACGCTATATAGTCTAAGTAATTGGCAGCGCCGTAAAATCCACTACAAAAAAAAAGAAAAATCCGTGACCTGTAGTCCGTAAGCGAACTATACCGGCCGAGCGACCGCCGCTTGTCGGCGTAGTGCCAACTTTTGCGGATAGAGGGTGTTACGTGGTCAGCGCAACGAATCCCCACGGCCGTTAATTTCGGTTTTCTAGACCGGAGCCGCTATTTCCTTGAAATAGCTCCTCAATTATCCTCATAAGGCTGAGTGGACCCCATTCCAGATCCACTACTTCTCAGAAAATCCTGGTAGCGCCGGGAATCGAACCCGGTACCTCAGGATCTGTAGGCAGGAACTCTGACCACTAGACCACAGAGACGGTCAGAGGGGTTATCCAGGAGATTTAGAAGTCCCTTTACCGATTGTCTGTACGTAAATTTATGTGATTCTGTTGTCAAGTCTGCGACATCCGGTGTAGCGTTTGGCCTGAAAGATGTGTTGTTACTGTCATGTGAATTTATATTACGGTGCAGGCACGACTCCTACACGGCGGGGATAGCGACTGGAATAAACTCCGGCCACAATCCATTGGGTCCTTGACACCGAAACTGTATAAAATACTGTTCACTCTCACTGCACTGGGTCAATCTTACATGACAGCCACTGCTCGTGGAAGGAGAGCACACTGAAATCACCAGTACTGATGACAAAGGGGTAAATAATTAAGCGTGGCTGTTGCATTTACCCCCAAACAGGGTCATTTGATAAATAGAGATATAGGATTATATGACTGAGTCTAGAAGTCTTGTCGACAATTCACTCACTCACTCACTCACTCACTCACTCACTCACTCACTCATGGAGCTGAGCCCTTCTTGAGAAGCCGTCAATTCTGCAGCTACTCAAGAATGTCCCAGCATTTTATGGAACCCGAAGGTTCATTACTAAGTCCAGAAGAGTCCTCCACTGGTCCCTATCGTGAGCCAGATCAATCCAATCCATACCATCCACCCTATCTCTCAAAGATTCATTTTAATATTGTCCACCCACCTACGCCTTGGTCTTCCCAGTGGTCTCTTTCCTTCTGGCTCTCCCACCAATATCCTATATGCATTCCTCTTCTCCTCCATTCGAGCTACATGCCTTGTCCACCTCATTTGAATATAAAATTATATTTTAGAAATTGTAAGAATGCGGACCAATTAAGTTACCTGGAATCTGTTTGAATATCATCTTAAAGAAAGACGAGATAAAGCTCGACCATGAAAGAGATGGAAATATCAATTCGCCTAATCCGAAGATCGGAGCAAATCTAACAGCCCGCACGCCTCGCAGTTAAGCATAATATTTATTATTGTGACAATGGTAAATGCCTTTCTAGGCCAAGAGCTTTGCTCATTTAGTGAATTTGTTTTCAGATTTACCGTTTCCACGAAAGTGAATATCATTTATTTGTAGTTTATTTTGACCGCCTCTAGTGGTCAGAGTTCCTGGCTACAGATCCTGAGGTACCGGGTTCGATTCCCGGATCTACCAGATTTTCTGAGAAGTAGCGGGTCTGGAACGGGGACCACTCAGCCTCATGAGGATAACTGAGGAGCTATTTCAAGGAAATAACGGCTACGGTCTAGAAAACCGAAATTAACGACCGTGGGGATTCGTTGCGCTGACCTCGCGACACCCTCTATCCGCTAAAGTTCGTACTAACTTCACGGACAAGCGGCGGTCGCTCGGTCGGTATAGTTTGCTTGCGGACTATAGCCATGAAGTTTTTTTTTGTTGTTGGATAACCTCTCTTTCTGGTCTCGTGTATCAGGTGTTGCTATTCACAGTCATTGGTTTCTCAAGCAAAGAAGAATACTGAAAGAGCTTTTGAACGATATGTATCCTAATGCTTCACTAATGGCAACATATCATGTTACACTGAATATCAACGCGTTGGTACAAGTCTCGGATTCTTAACATTCTTAAATACAGTTCGCTCTATAGGATATATACTCTGGGTACAAACTTGATTCCGCCACTGATGCCAGTTGTTTATTTTAGCAAGGAGAGAAAGTGTCCGTCTGTTTAGTATATAAACGCCTTTCTTCGCTTGTTGCTCGTCCCCTTGTTCATTGTATTACATGAAGAGTAAACTTGCAGATGTGAAAAACATAACTTGAAAGCAAAGTACCGATAAAGCTAGCACAGTGGTAACGTGTCTGGTTTGGAATTTGTAAGCAACTGGCTCGGATCGAGTGAAACAAACGCATTTCTCGTCACAGTTTTAGCTCGAGCTGAATGACGTATTACAACCTTCAAAAAAGAAAAAAAAATCCAC
The DNA here is from genome assembly GCF_002891405.2 of Cryptotermes secundus. Lineage (NCBI taxonomy): Eukaryota > Metazoa > Arthropoda > Insecta > Blattodea > Kalotermitidae > Cryptotermes > Cryptotermes secundus. The sequence goes on from NW_019734987.1 coordinate 283,127, forward strand.
GACCACTTTCTCATACCTCACCGTCTGCCATACATAATCATCACATTCACCTCTGTGCTCCATATGACATCCAGGCCGAAAAGTACAAACACATGGCATCCGTGATATTGCCGTCTGCCTGAAAATAACACAGCTACTTTCTTATTACCACCTGAACCTGTGAAAATCGGGGGCACGCGGTAGCGTAGTGGTTGAGGCACTGTGCTACAAGCCGGAAGGTCGCGGGTTCATGTCACGATGAAGTCAGTGGATTTTTTTTTATTGACCTAATCCTTCCAGCTGCACTCTGGCCCTGGGGTCGACTCAACCTTACCGCCATCTTTGAGCCGATTGTCTAGATAATGTGGGACCCTCAACGTGTCACAACCCTATGGACCTCCACGGCCTGGTACAGGGATAGCTTTACTTTACAAAATTAACGTTACAGGACCCAAGTTTACTTTATACATGTGACGTCAAAGCTAACTTCGGTATAGTGTAAGATGTAGTTATCCTGCGATGTGACACAATGTGGTTCGGTAAAAGTGAATCGACTTTTCGGAGAAAATTGATACTTCTATCTGCATATATCTATCTATCTATCTGCCGCCGGGAATCGAACCCGGGATCTCTGGATCTGTAACCAGGAACTCTGACCACTAGACCACAGAGGCGGTCACAAAAATCATTGATGGTTGAGCTAAATGTGGAGAGCTGTGAGGAATTTCGAACGAAGTGATTGTGTTCTATTTCCAACTGTTATTTCAGCATTCGAACAGAGGGGATTAGAAATGTTAAGATATTATAGGTTTAGAAAATGTGTAGCGTTTCCCACTATATCCTTATACGAACGATCTCGGTAAGTAAAAATCGATTCAAGGTGTTTAGTATCGAATTAGCATTCATTGGCTCCATGTCTTGTGGTCTTGCGGAAAATTAAGACTGAACTAGTAGATTAGCCTCGTAAATTAGTGGGAATTAACATAAATATTTTGTTAAATACGGTGCCAAAGGAAGATTATGTGTATAATCCCTTCTGATACTCTTTTTCTGATTAAGCACGACTAATTCACTTTCACAGACACACCTGTTCCTTGTCAAGGTCGTGCTTAAATTACGTTCAGTTTTGTAAACTCGTTTTTCCAGCAGTAATAGTAGGACGAGAAATCTCGCGAATACCCGACAGCACTGCACATTTAAATGGTTCTGGTTACAGACTCCTTCTTTCCTGAGTCTTTATTAAAATGAACCATACCTAAATTTCTTATTAGTTATGATAATCTTGTTAGTATAGTGCAGGCATGTCCAGCGCGTCGATCGCGGGATGATTTTTGGTCGATCTCATAGGCCTATAAGGAAATTATACGTGAAAAGCATGTAAATTCACTTGTAATATAATATGATTATATTCAGATTTTAAAGGGAAAATACGTGCTAAAGTAGTCTGTACTTTCAATGTATGTTGCTTTTACAACAAACATCAAATGTCGTGTTATTTTTACCAATATTTTTGCTTAAAGCGAGGTACGACGATACGAGGGGGTGGTAGATCACTGGCAGTTTTGACACTAAAAAGTCGATCACAACCTCTTTGAAGTTGTCCGGAAAGTTGTTGCTTATCACAGCACGTGACACAGTGTGTTAAAGATATCTGGATATGATAAAACATATTTTCCGTGACTTCCTGGAGCAGATAAGAACCAATGCTAGTACCTTCTTCAGTCATAAAGATATAGCTCTCCCTGTGCTTAATTCATGGAACACCACGCCATGAAGACGTACGGGGAACGGAGGTAAAGCACCAATATTCTTGACTTCGTCACTAAATGGAGATGAATGGACAGCTTCACACTTCAATAATTATAAATATTTCGCACACACAAAAAAACTCCGTGGTCTATAGTCCGCAAGCACACTATACCGACCGAGCGACCGCCTCTTGTCGGCGAAGTTAGTGCCAACTTTTGCGGATAGAGGGTGCACGTGGTCAGCGCAACGGATTCCCACGGCCGTTGATCTCGGTTTTCTAGACCGGAAAATATTAATTTAGCAATCTCGATCAGTCTGTTCACATGCTTTTTCGAAAACGTCTTCTTGTGACTTGCCACTGAAGGCCGATCATATGGATGCTTATGTTACAGCTGATTAAGGACTATAATGTTATATTCTATAAGATTTATTATATTATTCATGTCAAGTGCGAGAGAAAGAGATGCCTGCTAGCGTGAAAGAAAGTCTCTGAAATCCACTTTCCACGTGACGGAAAGTAAACAGCAGTTGAAGTAAATGTGAGAAGAAGAGAGAACTTTTCTTCGTTGCTTTAAGTGGCAGGAATTTTGAATGAAATTCAGATGAGCCTTTTGTTATATTTTTCATACATTATTTAACAATTTTGTGTTAACTGTATGGTCGTACATAGTTGAATGTGATGATATGGTGATTATACATAAAAATTGTATAGGATTGGAGGCGATGGTGTCATGTTGTAGTATATTAATATAGTACATAGTCATTCGATTGCAATGAATGATGAAAATTGGGAATATCCTTAGGAAAGTGCACACCTAATTTTCGAAACACGCACTTCGGAAATATAAGTTAGATCAGTTACAGGTATTTCAACCTGTTCAGAGTCTATTTCATAAAAATACGCGCGAAATATTTTATACATTTTATATGAAATTTATAATTAATAATGAACTAAAACTTTTTTTTTTTTAATTTTCAACACCGCTGTATCACCATTCGCACTTTTGATGAAAGTGCATGTATGAAATTTGATGTTAGAACAGAATTTGAGGGGAAGAACCCTGGGGCCTCCGCAAAATAAAAATAGAATCCATGCGTTTTACTGGGACATTTGGTCGTCTAAAGTCACAAATTATTATTACTTATTATAAGAAATAAGAAAAGCAGCAACAAAAAAGAGTTGTCATAGCCTGACTTTGTTATTACTGATAGGGGCCTCCAAATTTTGATTTCTGCTGGGGCCTCACAACTGTAAATTTAGCCCTGTTTGATGTCAGGAATTCTAAATAAATTTGGCGTAAAGAAGTTAATAAATGTAGGCACAGTGAAACAATTTTGACATTTTCTCTCGCTTGCTCTTTTAATTATCTCGAGAAGTGGAATACTTAGGGAAAAATTTGCATTGTGTATAAATTGCATGTATCAGTTTTCGTTACAATGTTTTTCTGAAATATTTTTCTCTCCGATAAATGTTTAGCGAGTTACGTTCGAAACAAAGTGTCTGTGTCGCCCTGTGTTAACAGAAATAGGAATGTCTGAACATATATCTTACATAGATATTAGTAAAAGTCTTCAATACGAAATTTCTTGAATATCCGTTCAGCGGTTCTCGAGTTCCTACATGCTACCAGGTTGACATTTATAGTACCTAAAAGTTAACTGTCGATTTATGGTGAAATTTCTTTGCGAACACGCCGAAAATTCAACTACAGAAGTGACACAGGCAGTAGGGGTGGGGCTGTACAGCCTGTCAGGTGACACACAATAGGTCACGGACATCCGCTTGTTCAAGATCACACAGCGTTTGTCTATGGTCCCGAAACACAGATGCATTTTAAATATTATAGAGCCATAAATGCAGTTAACAATTGTGCGTAGTTCATTCAGGGTAAGTACCTCTAGGAGTGGGTACGCACATTTCGTGGCATTTGTTTTCAGTATCAAGAAACAGTTGCTGTAGTTACCACTGACTGTGCGTGAATGTTAATTTTCGGCAAATGTCAACTAAATACGGTTGAACAATAAGAAGGCATAACAGTTAAATAATAATCATAAAAATATTTTACAGCCAAATTCAGAGAACACTTCTATACACTGTACCCGAAAATAATGCTTAGGTACCAGAAGGCCCTGTCTCCAAATAAGCAGGAGTCATCAGTACTCTATACCTTTACATAAAACTCTGTGACCTGCAGTCCGCAAACGAAGTATACAGACCGAGCGACCGCCGCTTGTCGGAGAAGTTAGTGCCCATTTTAGCGGATAGAGGGTGTCTCGTGGTCAGCGCAACGAATCCCCACGGCCGTTAATCTCGGTTTTCTAGACCGGAGCCGCTATTTCCTTGAACTAGCTCCTCAAATAGCCTCATAAGGCTGAGTGGACCCCGTTCCAGACCCATTACTTCTCAGAAAATCTGGTAGCGCCGGAAATCGAACCCGGGACCTCTGGATCTGTAGCCAAGAACTCTGACCACTAGACCACAGAGGCGGTCTCCCCGCCAATTAAAAACAGTTCCACGAGCGGCCACAAGCAAGATGGCGCGTCTGCCCATTTCTCATAATATATTGTTGTTCTTAACGCAACAATTCCTGCAAGATAGCTTGGCAGGGGTAGTTAAATTCTGCGGCGACCTAGAAATTCTTATTTGACGCCGCTTGATTTTTCTTTTTGGGGCTATGCAACGAATTTCATTTATACGGACGAGTGGAGACCGGAACCATTCCAAGCCAAGAACAAGAGAGGCCCCTGGACAGGCAACAAGACATGCACAACAGCGTGTCTGGCATTGAGATGAATGTCAATTTGGCATGCAGGGTCACGAACGGTCCACGTGTAGAAACTTACTAATTATGTTCAAAACTCTCTGAGATATTACAAAAGGTGAAGTCCGCGTGCTAAATTAATTAAGCACTACGCCATGAAGACATATGAGGGAGTGGAGGTATAGCTCCACTATTCTTGCTTGACCTCGACACTAGACGAATGTGAATGGTAAGCTTCACGTCGATGACCCAACCTGTGAAAAGTGCCTACAAGAAGACGAATCAGCCACACACATCCTGTGTAATTGTGAGGCCATAGCTTACTTAAGGGTTCGTCACCTGGATCAGTTTTTCATGGAACCAAGTGATTATTATGACGCCTCCATAAATAGCCATACATTTCATTCGAAGTGTAGGATTAATAAAGGGTTAATCCAAAGGGGAAGCACAACAGATCAGTGAAGGTCGCAGTGCGAGGGCCGGATTTTATGGCCCAACCCTTACACACATTTTTTTATTGCTAGTGGGGTGGGACTAAGTCCCTTGTACTGCTGCCACTCCTGGCCTATTGTCATCCCCAGATGATATGTGAGGGTGATTGAGGAGCAATTGGTGGAATGAAGATTGGCAGGGGAAACCGTAGTGCACGGAGAGAACCTGTCCCAGCGCTACTTTGTCCACCACAAATCCCACTTGACCAGACCCGTGATCGAACCCGGGCCGCCGCGGTGGGAAGCCAGCGACTAACCGCTTGAGCTATGGCGCGGCCCAACCCTTACACACATACATATACACAAGCTTCAGGCCCCAGCCGCTTTACCCTGGCGAAAAAGTCCTCGGTACCTATCAGATATGAGGCTGGGTGGGCCCCAGAGCCGGTCTGGACGCAACGGAGAAGAGAAAAATTATGCATTCAACCAGGAATCGAATCCCGGCTATCCAGCCTGTAGCCCATCGATATACTGACTGAGCTATCCCGGCTCTCGAAATTCCAGCATTGTTTTTTTTTTTGACATAGGAACAGACATAGAGCAGTGACGCCGTTAACGACAGTAAAGTGACTGACTGCGGTCTGAGCAATAGAGGATAAGAGACGAGGAAGGGGAAGTCGGAGTGTTTCTCTTCATAATAATCTCCAGACAATCTCCAGCACCGATTCTGCCAGTCTTCCAAACAATGGGACCGGATGGTAGCCTAGGTAGAGGTGTAATTTTTCATTAAAAGCTATGGATATATTCTGTTATACAAGCAACATCTCGAAATTCCTCTGGAGGGACTGAGATAAATCATGAAGCCTCTCAGCTTTGTTAGCTGGCTGCATGACCTGGATGCCAATTACACTAGAAACATACCGGACAGCTGCCTTTGCGAAGTATGGGAAGATCATCAAATTTCTGTGTACCGGTGTATTATCCGCATAAAATGATGGAAACATATCGTTTTTAAAACTCCAAAAATGCGAGTCAGAACATTCTTAACTATGTTTTCTTCCTGCCAGACACTGAAATTTGCCTAACACCTTGAATAATCACACCGGACAATTATTTCATCAGTTGTGGAACACATCACAACAAAGTTCAGTTACAGCGAGATGCTTATTTCTACACGTACAATACGCGAAACTGTAGGATATTAAACTTCTACACCAACTGTAGAATATCCCTCTCGTAGCAAAATATGGCAGCTAATAAATGCACACTTCAACCAACGCTTTTGGAATTCGGCAATAACAAACTTACTTACTTACTTACTTAATTACTTATGGAGCTGAGCCCTCTTGAGGATCCGCCAATTCTGCAGCTACTCAAGAACTTCCAATCATTTTATGGAATCCGAAGGTTCATTACAGTGTTCACAAGAGCCCCCACTGGTCCCTATCCTGATCAAGATCAATCCAATCCATACCATCCCATCCTATCTATCTAAGATCCATTTTAACATTGCCCACCCACCTATGCCTTGGTCTTTCCGGTGGTCTCTTTCCTTCTGGCTTTCCCACCAATATCCTATATGCATTCCTCTTCTCCCCCATTCGTGCTACATGCCCTGCCCACCGCATCCTCCTTGACTTGATCATTCTAATTATACTTGGAGAAGAGTACAAGTTATGAAGCTCCTCATTATGCAGTTTTCTCCAACCTCCTGTCACTTCATCTCTCTTCGGTCCAAATATTCTCCTCAGCACCCTGTTCTCAAACACCCTAAGTGGCTGCTTGGGGGTTGGGTGTGGAACTAACAACTCGTCACCGTAAAAAGAAATAACTTTGTTACTAAAATGTACACAAGGCAATAACAAACTACAACCATTTATTCATATCCATGATTTATTTCAACCGTCTTCCAGTGCATACACTCATCTATCTCCTCCTCTCACTCGCACTACATGTTTCGGCAGAAAAGTGTCATCTTCAGGTGCTTATTCAATTTACGCTAAACTAGTTCATTGCATGCCTTGTCTTCATATTAAAATAACTAAAATATATATTTATCATATATATTGATAAATGTTAAATGTTAAAAATATTAAAATTGTTCAGGAATTTTATCTTCCCTACGTCGTATCTCACTACGCGAGTCACATCTATCCTCTTCTGTTGGAGCACTCTTTCAATATCGTGTATTATTGTGCTTTGTATTGTTTCTTGCTCCTGTGACTGCGTGTGTTATACTGCTGGGCCTGCTTTATCAATATATATGATAAATATATATTTTAGTTATTTTAATATGAAGACAAGGCATGCAATGAACTAGTTTAGCGTAAATTGAATAAGCACCTGAAGATGACACTTTTCTGCCGAAACATGTAGTGCGAGTGAGAGGAGGAGATAGATGAGTGTATGCACTGGAAGACGGTTGAAATAAATCATGGATATGAATAAATGGTTGTAGTTTGTTATTGCCNTATTCATAACTCTTAATTAATATCCTGAGGAAACAAACGAATATCGGCATTAACGTCGAGGGAATAATAATAATAACATATCTCGTGGAAGGATTGCTTAGTTCTGCACCGTAGACTCACATCATAACACGATTACAACATCCTGTCTTGAAATTCTTTAAATACTTCACTCCTGAACTACATTTTTTTAAAGAAAACATCTAGGAATCTTGGGCCCAGATATTGCGAACTCGAATCTTGCTTCAGGCATGCTTTCTGCCATCTCTTACCTGTTTTATCAAGTACATTATCATATCTCATTTCTCAATAGCAACGAAATAAAATTCGAATGTTATAAGATTGGAAAAGAACAACTTGAATATATTTATTTTACTGTGATAGTCACCTCTAGCCACGTAGCAAAACAACGTATAGTTATAACAAAAGAGAAACGCAATGCAGATGACAATGGCCGAATGTATAATACAGAAGGATAATAACACCAATCGAATCCATCAGGCAAAATCAAGGCAACCAGTAATAAAGTTAAGGGATATAAAAAAGTGCATCACTTACCTGTTAGGAATGCTGTCAGTAGAATCAGACATCTTCCATACGTTCTGTATACCGTCATATTGAATTCCTATTTTTTACTCAAAGAACTTTATGGAGGGGGAGGGGTGTAGGGGGGACCCCCGGTACCACCACGGACAACTTGAACAAACACGGATCTCTGAATCACACGACCACAGCGATGTTGTTAGGAATCCTTCTGGGACGTCACTGAGGGCCCCGCTAGAAGGTTTTACCTGCAACAGCAGCTGCCGGCCATGTTCAGCGAGTTTCACTTCTTGTAGCTGTAGAGAAGGGAGACAGCAAGGTTATAAGGGGCAGTATGAAACAGAAATGCCTGAAAGGAAGTTCGAAAGTCAAACAAGTTAGGAATTACAGACAGATTTCCAAATTTGGGCGTAAAAATAACACACGTTCGTATTGTAAACCAAATTTACAAACCCACTGAACCAAAAACCAGAAATAAGATTAATAGTATTTTTTTTCTAATTGAGATTATCAACGTTCTGACTGAATTGTATGATATTACAACACAAGGGTTAAACTCCACGGCACAGAAATGCATGTCTCTTGAGCGTAGATAATTGTAATTTGTCTATGATACGTGTATTTTTTAATATCCTTCTGTCTATGTAATGTTCCAAATAACTTCTCTGCAATAAATTTCCTCAAAATATTCTCTATACAATATTTTTTTTTCACCTTCGAATTATACCCAGCAGATAATAAATTTTTCATTTAGCAGCAGAAAAGAACAGACCCCCAATCCAAACAATAAATAGCTCTAGAGCTGTACAAAATTCAAGATGTAAGATTTGAGGCTTTCACGGCGGTCACTATGAAGAAAGCAGTCTTCTGGGATTTGGCACCGTGTATATGTGGTGTTAACCGACATTTCGGAGGAATGTACCGCCTCCATCTTCAGGGTACAAGGAAAAATATAAGAAATCAGCAAGCGAAGAGACCGTGAGAACCGTTAAAAGCAGACTGGTCGGTTAGCACCACATATACACGGTGCCAAATCCCAGAAGACTGCTTTCTTCAAAATTCAAGATAATTTTCAAAGAAAGATTGTCTGAACTTTATAATAGTGCTGCAGTCTTAATTAAAAAAAAAAAGTCCTACCAGCGAAGTTCTACAGAAGAAATAACGTACACTGCAATCCCAGTTAAACAGAAAGTGATTCAATATTAGAAATTTAAACTCCAGAAGATATAAGATAATAGCTGCAAGCACATTATGTGAAAGTAATTCAGGACCACAAGCCTGTAAGATGAATCCCCTGATTTCAAAGTTTGCCATCCAAATAGAAAGTTATAGGGGAAACCCTGTATGCCACGAACACTAGAATCCAAAATACCAACACCACCACTAAGCGAGAAACAAATGACATAAAAGCGCATAATTCCAGAGTATAAGAAGACAGTTGCACTTGTAAGAAAGGCCACACATGAAACACAATTAGATACGCCTCAGAAGCCATGTAATCACGTGGGCCTACTTAGCAAACACAAAATACTTGCAGTAATATTAACGGAGACTGAGGTTCATACTTCAGTAATTATTCAATTGTAACCGGGATGTTACTTCAAACAGCGTGCCGGCAGAAAATTTGTAAATTATTTCAACTGACACTTATATCCAGTGTAAGTCGGTGTAGCACAGTCGGTTTAACTGCCACGGGCTTGAAGCCGGTGGGTCGGATTCCTAGTACCGGTAGGGGAAGATTTCACTCCTCTCTCCACGTCGTCCACACCGGTTCTGGGGCCCACCCAGTCTCCTATACAATGCGTACCAGGGGTTCTTCTTCCGGGGGTAAAGCAGCCGGAGCGTTAAGTGCCGAGGTCTAGAATACACTGATCTATATAGCTACTCCCCGTACATCTTCATGGCATAGTGATTAATTAGTTAAGAACAGTAAAGTAAAGTAAATTAAGTAAAGGTATCCCTGTAACAGGCCGTGAAGGCCCGTAGTGTTTGGAGATGTTGAGGTTCCCACGTTTTCTAGAAAATCGGCTCATAGATGGTGGTAAGGTTGTCAGACTTACGCGCCGGCCGCCCTTTACCGTCAAGAATATTCCTGGTTCAAGTCCCGATGAGGTCATTGGATTTTTATCAATTGACCTAATCCTTCCAGCCGCACTATGGCCCTGGGATCGACTCAGCCTCTAACAGAAATGAGTACCAGGAATTAATTAATTTTCCTGGAGAGTAAAGCGCGGCCGGCGCGTAAGGCTGACAACCTTACCGCCATCTTTGAGTCGATTGTCTAGATAATGTGGGACTCTCAACGTCTCACAACCCTATGGGCCTGTTACAGGGATAGATTTACTTTTTTACTCATTTCTGTTAGAGGCTGAATTGACCCCACGGCCATAGTGCGGCTAAAGGATTAGGTAAATTGAAAAAGCCACCTCATCGGGATTAGATCCAGCGACCTTCCGGGTTGTAGCATAGTGCCTCATCTTAAGCACAGGCACTACATTTTTACCTGTTTCTAATGCTTGTTGGTCATAGGCTACATTTTCATTTCAGTACAATTGGAGACGAAATGGGATTACGAACAATTCTGTCTACTAGGATATAACGTTGTCCCTCGGACTACAGGGCATTATATCCCGGAAATAAAATTTTTCTTAAAAAAATAACTGTATGAATCTCATGCTCTACGAATGGGATTACGTGATTCTAGATTCGACATTTTCATAATTGCCATGCAGATTAATAATGTTTATTATCTGCTCCTCAAGTTCGGTTTGATATTTATTATTATTAAATAGTGAAACATTTTCCTGTTACCCTAACCATTAACAATGCCAAGCATTCTTATCTTAATGCCACGTATATTTGAGTTCATTTCCCAGACTTTTCGTTCAAATTGGATGAAATATTGCTTACGTAGTCTCTATTAACCACTTTACGGGGTTAACAATCATTCTGCCTGCTGTGGAGGAAGTTTCGATACCAAAATTTATGTTAACTGTTTCGGTTATTGGGGTACAATATTTGTTCGCCAGAATATGAAAGCACATTAGAATCATTAACAAGAACATAATTATACAAACGAAATATTACACAGATACCTCTTTCCACACCGCTGAGACTGATTGCTGAGTGAAAGCGAGTGTGACTTCTCATACACGAACAATGAAACAAAAAAGAGATAGACGACAGGAAGCTGCACAGATTCATACACGTTCCTTTGTGTTCACCAGCCCAACATCCGTCTCGCTTTACACTTCTTGTAGCAGCAGGTCAAGGAAGAACTGCATTCCCCCCCTCCCCCTTCGTTGAGTACAAATGTGTCGAGACGTGTTTTCGATTGTTATATGTGAAGCAATCGCATATCAGCGGCACAGGCGACGAGATGGCTTAAGGGGAGCGGGGTGTAAGTGCTCGTGGACAGTAAGCGCATCTTTCTGGGTGGCAATGAATTAAACTGTAATAAGAAGACGACGTTAACAGGAGCAGCAACAACAATAACAATACTTCTATAGGTTATGCAAAGGCTGGCTGTGAGCTGGAAGCTAAAAAAGTGAGGGGTGGGGCGAACACCAGCACATTGAAGGAGATTTCGAATGATGAATAGAAAAATCAGTCTTAAAGTGTAGGCATCATTTTTAGTTATACCAAGTTGTGGGGTTAATAAGACTAAATGAGTACCTTTTACGCAGAATTAACACACTGAAGATCCCCAGTGATACAGTTTATTATCCCTGTCTTATGCATGTCACAGATATAAAATCCTAAACCGCGTACTCGCCTTCAGTCACACATGCCTATTTTTTTATTCCTCTTTGCTCCCACTTTGGAGCTTAGGGCTGATTTATAAGTTTCATTGATCATTTTTACAGACGGTAGGACTCCTTGGACGGGTAATCAGCTCGTCACAAGGCCTCTACATAAACACAGGACAACACAAACACAGAATAAACGCATACACACACCAAACATCCATGCCTTGTGTGGGATTCGAACCCACGATCTCGGCTTCTGAGCAAGCGAGGACAGTAGTACATGCCTTAGGCCGTTCGGCTACCGTGGCCGGCTATATATGACGAATGGCGACTTTAAAAATACATTGGTGTACAATATATTTATGTAAATGAGTTTCCTGTTTTAATTTATATGATGACGGTAACATGTAAATAACTCTCGACTTCTAAGGAAGACCCTCTGTCATTAGGATGCGAAGGACAGTATGAATGTGCTTGAGAACTTGTCCTAGTCGCAATAAAGAACCATGTGTATGTTTTATCTGCATTTACACATTTTCTCACCGAACGTAGTAGTCCAGACTGCCATAACGTATTCTGGAGGCTTTAGGGTCGGTCTTTAACTGAGGGCCAAATGTATTATTTCCATGGTTTGTCTCAGTCCCTTCTTGTGAATGTGGAATAGTACAACCCAAAAAGAATATTCCAAAACCATTTCCATAGTCCACATTATATTATTATTATCATTCGTATTACTTACTGTTCCGTTCTTCATTACTACATAATTTCTGTACGACACAGCTCCATTCATATAATTCTAAGGGAAACTATTTTATGATTAGCGGCGGATGCAAGATCTCGATTAGTAACAAGCGGCTACGGTGAATCGTTATATTATCGATTGATGTGCTTGTTCGAAAATTCATCAGTAGATGGCAGAGCAAGGTCAACCATGGCTCACCAACCATGCTAACAAAGCGTCATCTCTGGCGCCAAAATTGAAACTGAGTGTGCATGTAGGATTTGAGGTTCTCGCAGAGGTGGTTATGAGGAATTCTGTCTTCTGGGTTATCATGCCCTGTTGCCTGCTGAATATCACTGTTATCAACTTCATGCAATCTTTTATTTTTCAATATCCTTCCCTCAAGATTAAGTTCATACACGGACGAAATTACTGGGGATCATCAGTGTGGGTTTCGATTTAAGAGAACTACTACTGATGAGGTTTTTCGCAGTCATCAGATACTGGAGCAAAGAATGGGAGTACAATGAGCCAGTACATAAGATATTCGTAGACTTCAAGAAAGCCTATGATTTAGTTAGGAGGGAAGTAGTATACAGTATTCTCCTAGAGTCTGGGGTACCCATGAAACTATAGTTAAAACACGCTTAAATGAAACCTATAGTACAGTCCATGTGGGTAAACATTTGTCTGATATGCTTCCTATCCAAAATGGTCTAAAATAATGAGATTCTTTATCCCCATTGCTTTTAGACTTTGCTTCGGGATGTACCACTAGAAAGGTCCAGGATAACCTGATAGGACACATCAGCTTCTGGTCTATGCTGATAATGCAACTCTATTGGGAGATAATATAGATACCATGAAGAAAAACAGAAAACGTAATTCTTGATAGTAAGGATGTTGGCCTAGATATAAACACAGAGAAAAATAGGTATATGTTGCTGTCTTGCCACAAGAATGAACAACAGAAATCTTACACAAAGATAGTTACTAGATCCTTAAAAATGTGGCACATTTCAAATATCTGGGAATGAAAGTAACAAATCAGAATTTGATCCAGGAGGAAATTAACAGGAGACTGAATTTGGGTAATGCTTGCTACCATTCAGCCCAGAACCTTTTGTCTTCTCATCTACTGCATAAAAACATAAAAATTATAATATACAAAACTATAATTTTGCCTGTGGTTTCTGTATAGGGGTGAAACTTGGTCTCTGAAACTAAGGGAGGAAAACAGGCTGAAAGTGTTTGACAATAGGGTGTTGAGGAGAATTCTTGGACCGAAGTTATAGGAGGCTGGAGAAAACTGCAAAATGAGGAGCTTCATAACTTGTACACTTTGCCAAGTATAATTATAATGATCAAGCCACAGAGGATCAGCTGGGCGGGGAATGTAGCATGCATGCGAGTGAGGAGTTATGCGGCTTGTTCTTATCTGGTTTTTAAAATCTGAGTTAAACAGACTGTGTCTTCCTTTGGGATAAACACATATTCCAACAGCCTGTTATCAAGAATACTACCATAGTCGATAAGTTCGTGGACTGGCAGCAAAGTGTCGTTGCAGTGCACTACAGTGGATAGGTTGAGGCTCGATATGATGCCCTGTCAGTTCATCTCTTGTCTCAGCAAGAGGCGGTTGTGTGCAAACGGTGTAAGCAGAACTATGGCCTCTATTGTGAACTGCAGTTAACTGCGAGTGGCGGAAATCGAAAATGTGGTAGTTTGAACAATGGGCAAACATCAAGTTCTGCCAAAAAGCAGGCGGGTCCCCTAGCTAAACATTTAACATGACGAATTGGCTGTTGCTACACAACAACCCCCCTGCACATCGCTCTGTTCTTGTCCAAGGGCAACTGGAAAGGCAACAGGTCACCGTTTTGCCACACCCTCCGTACTCACCTGATCTCGCACCATGCGATTTCTTTCTCTTTCACCGCTTGAAAGCAAAGCTAGGTTGTCGCAGATTTCAGTCATCCGAGGTCACAAGAGACGCTGGACGGGAATTTCCTACCAATATGTTTCAGCAATGCTTTCGGCAGCTATATCAACGTTGGCAGACTTGCATAGCAGCCAACTGTGACTACTTTGATGGCTGATGTGGATCTGTGTAAGTGTATGTGAATACCTTGTAATATGATGCGATAAAACCACAGTCCATGAACTTAACGACTGTACCACGTATATCAGATGCCTTAGCAACTTATAACTACAGCGATTAATTTTTCCAATATGAACCTCTAACTTTTCAAATCTGTCAATGGAACAGTATGACATCAACCATAGAAACATTGAAAAACAGATAGGTTAGGGAAGATTATGCAAGTGATATATTCTTTATTAAATGTAAAGGTTTTGCTCACAATCCTGCATTAACAAATGAACAGTAACTCAGTAATCGTATAGTAATATGGACTCTGCTGTAGTCCTAAATAAAACAAGCAAACCGAAAGGAAGTGAAAAATGAAATACAACAGAAATTAATAATTTTGTCTCCTCATTCTTAACTTGTGGTAATAACTGGCATTTTTAGACTCAGGATCTGAAAATAAGAAGAAATGTTCAATTAAAATGATCCGTTCATGTCATTTGGAGTGGTTTCACAGAAATGCTTATATTATATTAGTTAACCAACTGAGATGGGGTCATTTTATTAAACTTAAATTAACCCTCTTTATTGTAAAAAATAACAGGTATGAGATAACTGTAAAATAAAATAAAGTCCTCTTGGGTGATAAACCATCTAAGCAGCCAGCATTTCAGAGACTGTCTTTACCTCCAACTTCAGGGGCTGATGTGAAACACTGCATACCAACTTCATATCAGAACATATCATATCTGTGAGGACTTCATTACATACAGTCACAATGAAATCTCCAAATCATATACGAATAAGTTAATATTTAAGTACCTACCATTTTAATTAAACAGTTGCAGGGACAATTAGCATATCTGTATATTTACCTGCCCTGGATTAGTATGACATAACTTCCTAACTGACTTGTCTGTCATCAGTAAACACAGGCATTTTTGGTAGTCTTTCAAGAAGATGATTTATCTTATGTTATATTACATCGTATATATATATATATATCAGTAATCAGATCATTGTCAAGGATGTCTAGATCTCAAAAATACTGTATACAGATATGAATGGTCAGCTTCATGCTCTGGCTGATTTACTGTCAAGAAAAACATCAAATGGTTAAGTCCAGAGACAGTCTGGATATGATGGCTGAAAAGAACATTTCTAATATTTCTACAGGATTCAAACCCTTGACCTACAAACCATACTTAGTCACTTTACAGACTAAGCTATATAAAGAAATTTTTACTTGAAAGAACAGGAAAAAAGTAATTCCTGTACAAGAAAAATAAATACATTTTTATAATAGAAAAAGAATTGGAGAAAATAAGAATAACTGATGCAAAACTGAACAGATTTGGGCTGCCCGTGTTTCTTGGGACTGGAGGAGAACTGGCCAGTGCACTAGGAAAAACAAAGTAACTGCTTTTTGTGTTCCTGGTCACTCTTTTGAAGAAAACATTAAACTGATTGGAAAGTTGCCTGATGCCACCAACTCCTGCACCAGTGACCCATAAGTACGTATTTCACATCACTTGTACAATATTTACAACACAGATACAAATTTTTGAGAACCCCTTTTAATTAAAAATAATTTAATGGAGTCATTTTACCTTTGTATCAGTATTGAAGGTTGCAGAGCACCTATCCTGATCAACTGAATATGGAATGAACACATCGAGTTTGTAGGCCTGCTGGCCAATCCGTCCAGGACTGCCTAGTACGATTCGATCTTCTCCAACATCCAGTGTTAGACCATGGCTACTTGACTGTCACAGAAGATCATAATAATAATGTTCAATGAATTTCTTAATTACATATCTCACAAAGACTGTAAAAATTGTGAAGAGTATTGTATATTTGTCAGATTTTTTAATTGTTTTATGCAATTGATATACAGCTGAATCAAACGTGTCAAAATGAGAATGGTAGAGAGAGGGTTTTCAGAAGATGCGACTGTGGATATTTTTAACCTTTATCAGCTAAGTGTTGGACCAGCATATGCACATGTTTCAGCTGGCTTGGCATTGCATTTCTTTAATACTGTCACGATTTTGGGAGCATGACTATAGATGGGATATGGACTGATGAATGGAATTACTGACCACTTGCATACACCCCTCGGAACTACGCTTTACAGCTGGCTGACACACCCAGACTAGTGTTCTCAGTCTATTACAGTCTCCACTAGCCACTGCACTCAGGTCCTCTTGTAACAGCTGCCTGTGCAGAACCCTTGTCAACCGACAACTCAACTAACTGGGTCCCAGGCTGGTGGCTGTTCACACAAACCTCCTAGTCTTCTCTTCGCAGGTTGATTTTCAACTGAACTCACAACTGAACTCTCTCACTCACCAAGCAGCTACTTCATGTCACTTCACTCAAGTGAACTGCTGACAACTTCCACTCTGGAATTCAACTGACTCTGCTCATAACATTTTGGCATGAGCCACATAGAAAACACTTTATCCATTGTTATGGTCCAACAATACCTCGACCATTGCATGTGTATCCATTGCTGTGGGAACCCATTTACTGAGCAGTTGGCTAGTGACAGTCCAGGTATTGTTGATGTGTTTACAGACAGTTACTTAGAAGTGGGAGTTTCTTTATCTGCCTATTGCATGGCAATGGCCGCAATTGTTGTCCATTTGAAGGTTTCTCCCCAGAGAGTCTACATGCTACAGTACTGATACTGTTACCCTTTTTTTTATTGCTAGTGGGGTGGGACTAAGTCCCTTGTACTGTGGCCACTTCTGGCCTATTTTGCCAGCCCCAGATGATAGGTGAGGGTGATTGTGGAGCAATTGGTGGAATGAAGATTGGCAGGGAAAACCGAAGTACTCGGAGAAAACCTGCCCCAGCGCCACTTTGTCCACCACAAATCTCGCTTGACCAGACCCGGGATCGAACCTGGGCCACTGTGGTGGGAAGCCAGTGACTAACCGCTTGAGCTATGGCGCGGCCTTACTGTTACCCTTAGTTACAATCCAGACACCAACCATATAGTACTGTGGGATTTAAAACTGTCTATTCCTGCGGAATATGTCCGAGTGTGATGATGGGGCTTATTAGACTGACATGTATACCAGACATCATCCACTATCTTGCTTTGGGTGCAGAACTATGGCACTTTCGAAACTGATTCTGTCTGTCATCAGGCAAAAACAGAAAACTTTTCAGGTGGGCTCATTAGATGGAGTTGATATCTATTCTTGGATGAGAGAGGCTAAGATACAGGATTATTTTCAAGGGTTTACAACTTTACTGAAGTGAGATTTGTAGTTCTCACTTTGATGGTTATGAAGAATACTGGTAAAATCTTCTGGAATTTCCTGCCATGTAGTCTTGTAGAAGTTTACTCTGCTTGCTGTTTGCTTGTCTTACTGGCCTCGAAGATGGAGGCTGTGCACTCCTCCAAAACATCAATAAACTTCTATCAGACTACATGGCATCACATCACAGAAGAAAGAAATATTAAACTTTTCTCATGTGTGTGTGTGTGTGTGTGTTCTAAAATTTAATATTACAAATGAGCTTTGCAATCTGTAAAAATTGAAATGCCCTCCAACATACCAGGTCCTTCATAAAGAACTCTGCAAGCAAGTATTCTGGGAACGCAGCCTGTGCTGGCTCTTGTCGGATCCGGTATTGTGGCTGACGGCTTGATAGGAGTACAGGTGGTGTCATCTCTTGAATGAGGGGGCCTGCTGGTTTCTTCTGTCCTCCTTGTCTTATTCGATGAGGTAGTAGATTACCCAGTACCTTACGGTTCTTCAAAATCACATAGTCTGTAACAGTTTTATTCTAATCAATGGCATAACACTGAAAATTGGGCATTTGCCTCAGTTCTGATTACTTTGAGCCTTTCATGATAATCAACACACCTATGGCTTCTAGACTTGGATGACAGATATGCAAACTTCAGTGAGCTGTTTTCATAACAGTACCTCATAAACTGTGGTGGTTACTTAACGCTGAATAAAGCGGCCTCCGTAGTCTAGGGGTAACGTTCCTACCTCATGACTCAAGGTACGCGGGTTCAAACCCGGTGGAGGTCGTAGAATTTTTAAGGGTGGAAAAATTCAGGGAACAAGTCCTCCGGGAGGGACTTTAAGCTGTGGGTCCCGTATCATAGATTTATGGCATGTAAAAGATCCTCATGTCTCTAGCAGACCTCTGAGCAAAATTAGGCAAAAGTTTCCCACCCAAGTAGTTTCCAATGCCTCCGGTAGATGGGGAAGTATCAGGTACCATCGCCAGAAGAGGGCTGACCTCGCTGGCAGAATGGGGCTGATAGCGAGCACCAGTACTGGAAGGGTATGGCGACAGTAGAAATTAAAGGGGGACGCACAGTGGACCAATAAATGGTCTAAGTGCATGGGGAAACCCACCTCGTCTAATAATGAATGAATGAATGAATGAATGCTGAATAAGACATGGCACACTGTTTATAAATGATCAGTCTCAAAGGATGTGGCAGTGGCCATGATCAGTCCCAGTATTGACTTTGAGCGACTGAGGATAATTAAGAGGAACTTCACTTAGGTCAGCCAGTTGTCCAGATAAGAATCAAACCTGACCGTTTGGCTATTAAATGGATTAAAAATAACCAATCAAAATTTTTGTTTAACAAATTCAAATTAATATGGATCCCTGTCCGATATAAATGCAATGTCTGAGATGATTCATCCACTGGCAGGTCATTTAATACAGCAAACAGCTCACTGAAACCATCAGACTCCCTGGGAGAGACACACTTCCTACATGATTAAAGTTGTAACCTTCCTTACCATCTGTCTGAAGACTAAGACTGTATTTGTCCTTTAAGCCCTCCATCACAACAGTAAGGAGGAAGGAGAGGAATAATTTGCTGTTTTCTGTTTTCTTGTAGAATTCGGGATTGATGGCCACATCATAGGCAATAGAAGGGTTGCCAGCTGAAACAATAAAGAAGTGGATATTAATGGGAAAACTTCTTTGTTCAGAAAGTTCAAGAAACATGCTTCAATCACACCCTCCCTGCAAGGACCCAGTACATTCTTCCATTTTGTGCACTGTTCACTTCATTCCTTAAATATCAGAATGTTATCAAATTCAATTTAAAATATATTTCCCTTAAATTTCAAAGGAAATCAGATGCCAAGAGAACATGGTGATAAGTCTTAACTTCAAACTCTGAAGTCTGTCTCATAGATCCAGTGCACTGTAAGCCAATAAGTGTGGAGGCATAAAAACAGAACATAGTTCTGTTGGTATGTGCACAAATTCACAATTTTAAACACATAATTTTCAGCAGTACATCACAAAAAATACTCTTTTCTAGTCTACATGCTTTTTTTATGTGATTTTAGATTTCATGGTGATCCATGTCCATAAACATTACAAGACGTTAGATCCATCTACAAATAAAAATGAAGACTGTATACATGTTTATGCAGGATGTAGGGTGCTGGTTATAAAAAGTTCTATCTTCTGGGACATAACATCATGCAGTCTGCTGAAAATCAACTAACGATTTGGAGGAACATCTCACCTCCATATTCACTGTTGAAGAATAAGACAAACAAGAAGCCAGCATAAAGTAGGTAGCAGGCAGAGCATATTCCTCTGAAACATCAGCTAATTTTCAATGTACTACATACAATTATATCCTACAAGACAAAACTTTTTAAAACCACTGCTGTGAGAACCTCAGACCTTACACAGTTAGAGCACTGTGAAAACAGGGAAAGTAGTTCATTACCATGTTCACAAGAGCCCTCCACTGGTCCATAACCTGAGCCAGACCAATTCCATCCTGTATCTCTAAGATCTGTTTTATGCCTTTATTTATCTGATATTCATATGATACAATGATGATTAATGACATAAGAGCAACACAGTATTTCATCGGACACACATCTAATGCTACAGTTCTAGTACCTTTGTCAGCTTCCTCGTGACCGTCACCGATACTCATGGGTATTCTGAAAGAGGAGTGATCATCTGAGGACCATATCTTTACAAGTGATTCCTCATTGATATCCTCTGGAGCAGGCACATCAGATGTCTGACAGATGTTTATGAACACTTTACCTCCATCTTCGGTATGTGTCTTCACGCACATGCCTGGAACAATCAGTGTTAGAGATTTTATTTTAGTGAATGACGTAGACATACAATTTTAAGTCCAAATTCATGAGCTGATACTCTTGAAGCTGTTCATTACACTACCAATAAATTATAATGCTATTATAGTCATTTGTGCTTCTTCTGTCAACTCTCTACATAGTGATGCAGGAGCATGTCAGGTCCAAACCTGGGCAGAAATTCTCCTACTTTTTTGTGGATTCACGTGACTTATGGTGTCAGGATAGATTACTAACTCCACGTATGACAGACTTCTATAACTTATGGTGTGAGGATGGGGACTGTTAAATTCAATATCTGATAGGGTTATACAATGCAACTAAATCATTAACTCGATAGGAAACTAATAGTTATTCACTTAGTCAGTTAAGAAATTCGTCACTTTGTATAAATCCTGAAGTGTGTGTACAAGAGGCTGTCACTGCACCCTACCATGTCCCAGATTAATCCAGTCCAAATCCTCACCTCCTACTTAAGAGACATTTTAGTATTATCCTATTGTCTATTCTTAGGTCTCTCAGTCTCTTCCTTTCAGATTTCTTGACTTAATATTTTGTATGTATCTCTCTCATGCTTTCTACATTCCCTGCCTGTCTGATCTTCCTTGATCTGATCACCCTAACAACATCTGAGGAAGAGTACAAATTATAAAGCTATCATTATATAATTTTCTTTACCTCCCTCTTGTGCTATACACAAGCCTTTGGATTAATATACGATGTGCAATGTTTATAGTATTTAAGTTTGTGCCTAATAAATTAACATAGTAGCTGAAGGCAATTAATATATTGACGACTGCTACTTCCATATCATAATTCAATCTAGTGCAGCATTTCTTATCAGAAAATATGGTGAACGTCATACAATACATTTTTCTGCATCAGTGATGACAGAGTGTGAGCAGTTTCAAATTCACCAGCGGTAATCACCCATGTATGAGAATTTCAGTGTGAGTAGAAACAAACTGTTTTACAAGCAGTCATTATGGTTTTGTGGTTCTGGTGGAAGAATTTGATGAGGAGCAATTCTCTTCACTGCTTCACTTGTATTTTTAAGACAGTTTATAACCCCTAACAGATTCTGTGCCTGGTTGTTCCATAGGTAAAAATAAAAACAGGCCATGATAGCATGCTTCTTCACCATTCATGATCCTTAATTTATTTCCAGTTTAATGATGCTTTTTCAGCCACTAATATTGTATAGCAGTGAATGGTATGGTAAAGTTGTAATTAAACACCACACCATGAAGATGTATGGGGGATTGGAAATACAGCTCCGCTATTGTTGACCTTGGAACTGCATGGAGGTGAGTGGTCAGTTTCATGTTCCGGCCACTTTACCCTCAGGGAAGAGGCTCCGGTAACCACTGGATAGGAGGTTGGGTGGGTCCCAGAGCCATCCTGGATGCTGCGGAGGAGACAGAAATCTCTTGCCCTTGCCAGAACTAGAAGCCCAGTTGTCTAGCCTGCAGTTGAGCTATCCCAGCTCCATAGCATCGAATGGGAATCAAATGATTATAAATCAGTTAGTGTGATCAATGAGATCATATGGTACTAAGGGTGAAGTTCCCCTTGTGCTTAAAATTAAGCAGAACGCTGGGAATACATACAGCCGCCATATTGCGGGGAAGAGGAACTCTTAACACCATGCACACTTCAATAAGATAGGTGGCAGATCGGGGGGACAAGAAGTCAGCTTCACGCTCCATGCGCTTTACTGGCGGAGAAGGATCATGCAGTACCCACTGTGTAGGTGGTTGGGTAAGCCACTGAGCCGGTATGTGTGTGGTTGTGTAAATAAAATTATTGTCTTTGAGGTTGCCTGCTCATACCTTGAGTAGGTAACCTTAAAGAAGAAAGCCTCGTGTGTACGTGATCTTCGGTATGGTACTTTCCTCCCCGTACAAACTAACAAAAAACTCCATGGCCTGTAGTCCGCAAGCGAACTATACCGACCAAGCGACCGCCGTTTGTCGCCGAAGTTAGTGCCAACTTTAGTGGATAGAGGGTGTCGCGTGGTCAGCGCATCGGGTCCCCACGACCGTTAATCTCGGTTTTCTACACCGGAGCCGCAATTTCCTTCAAATAGCCCCTCAGTTATCCTCACGAGGCTGACTTGACCCCGTTCCAAGCCCACTACTTCTCACAAAATCTCGTAGCGCTGGGAATAGAACCCGGGACTTCCTTTGCTTCCCGTAGCATGTTAAAACATAATATAGCAATTTTCTAACGATGACTTAATGGAAGCACGGAATTATTTGACGCAACCTGAGAGATGTTTTAGACACAGTACTACGAAAATACTCAGCTGGGACTGACGAACTCCGGACAGGGAATCAAATCTGAGACCCCAGAGCACGACGTTGGAATACTGACCAAATAATCGCGACGTTATCCTTTTGCGCGGCATAAGTTTTTTTTGGTGGTGGTGGGGGGGGGGACAACAACAAAGAGCAGAGAGACTCTACTATATTTTCTTCTGAGTTGTCACACATGTCGATTTACACGTATAGGTTTATACTAATATTTCGGGGGAACATGCCGGCTCAATCTTCAGGGTCGAAGTATTTCACAATATGCTGACATTTCACTGGGTAAGCTAGTATCAGAGGATAGCCCTAAAACACAGGACATATCCATCCTGAAGCTGGAGGCAACATTCTTCTTCGAAACGTCGGTATTTTCGTACATCGACAAATACAGGTGGTGACAGAGGCTGGTCCTTTCATCACCAAATTTTTCTTACAGAGCATTAATTTTGCCTCCCCCCAAAAAAAGTTTCCCCGGGGGGGGGGGGTCTTGAATCCATAAACTTTCACTTAAGCACGACCTTGGACATACAGGAGAAAATGTGGCACGCAAACTAGACGAGGAATGCATATAGGATATTGGTGGGAAAGCCAGAAGGAAAGAGACCACTGGGAAGACCAAGGCGTAGGTGGGTGGACAATATTAAAATGGATCGTAGAGAGATAGGACGGTATGGTATGGACTGGACTGATCTGGCTCAGGATAGGGACCGCTGGAGGGCTCTTGTGAACACGGCAATGAACCTCCGGTTTCCATGAAATGCTGGGAAGTTCTTGAGTCGCTGCAGAATTGGCGGCTCCTCAAGAAGGGCTCAGCTCCATGAGTAAGTAAACTACAGAAACAAACGGAAATGTGCTGCCGATAAAAATCACGTCATTCTGGGATCTCCCTAATCCACTCGGTGGTGGTTTTAGTGGTAGAAAAGGAGTTCATTAGATCCGTCAAAACCCACAGCCATATTTTTCCCTATCGCATTTTTCTTTGTCTTCATGGTTCGCGAATATTTGTTAGGATATGAACTTCACAGCTGGCAGGTATCCTGCAGAACCAAACTGGCTGGTTGACTCTCTGTCATACATAGTGAGCATAGTGAGTGAGTGACGACCGCTGGTTCACTCACACAATCCATGTGCTGCAAGTATCAGGCAAGTAGCAAGCGTAAGAAGGTACGTGGCATTCCGTACGTTAACCATTCTCATACTGGCAATTATGGCTGATATATTTCAGTTTCATAGCGTAATGCCATGAGTAAAGTACGGATTTTTATGACAAATTTAAATACAAATTTGACGAACTGAGATGTAAATACGTGATCAATACGCTGCAAACTGTACCCTTAGCAAACTTTTCTGAAAATCAGGCAAATGACGTAATTGCGTAAAACGCAAATTGCATCGAATTATTTGAGACGCTGCAAATTGTACATTTAAACATTTTTTTCTGAAAAATCTGATAAATTATGATATTGCGTAAAACGCAAATTGCACCCAACTCCTAGAGATGTTACGAATAATATAACATTTTCCATTGTGTCCTGAAAAGAAATAAGACAGCCATGTTCTTTATCTATACAGCCTATGTAATCTGTATTCTATCATACCCCAACCCACGCTTGCTTTGCGTAACACAAAAACATATTTATTTTCTGTTTGAGTTTAAACACAAGAGAAAGACTACAGCGAAGCAATTACGTAATCTTCCTGATGATGACCATATTTATTGTAGGAATGGCATTCATAAAAAAGAGCGACAACGTAGTACACTAACAGTTTACGTACACGGCAAGAAGCTGTACTGCCCATCCAAAAGAGATCATTAACCAGTGCACCAGTACATCGAAATATAATATTGTTTTTTTTTCCTTGGCACTACAGCCCCGGTGGGCCTAGGCCTACCTCCAAGAACTTCGTTCACTTCGGTTTTTCTAGATCTTACACATTCGGTAGGACTCCTTGGGCAGGTGATCAGCTCGTCGCAAGGTCTCTACCTGTACACAAACACAGAAAAACGCGCACACACAAACTAAACATCCATGCCATAAGTGAGATTCGAACCCACGATCCCGGTTTCGAAGCGAGCGAAGACAGTACATGCCTTAGACCGCTCGGCTACCGTGACCGACATAATATTGGTTAATGTACTGTATTNGGTTATGGCTGTTTTGATTCTGGCAGGAACAACGATTTTCTTCCCTTTCCATTATAATCACACCGTTTCTGTCGCCCACCCAACCTCGTACGAGGTCTTTATATTGTAGAGGCGAGGGCACACCAAGGAAGCTGGCAACCGCAATTTCTGAGAACTGTTATCAACCTGAGATGAATACATGTTCCTGAATGGAGCAGCGCAAATTGAGGAAACGGAGCCCGTTTCCTCAATTTGCGGCTGCTCAATTCAGTAACATGTGTTCAAATCAAGCTGATAACAATTACCGGAAATTTCGGTTGCGTTGCGGTTGCCAGTTTCCTTGGTGTGCCCTCGCCGTAAGAGTTCCTGACAATATGTGCCAATGCGAAGTTCTCTCAGCGTATAACAGCACACACGCAGGGCATCATTCAGACACGCGTATTTCTATAAGACAGCGCGTTGACGGAGCATAAGCCATCGACGCTGACCGCAGTAATTTTAGCAGAACATATGGTAGCGGTGTCTTCGTTTAGCACAGTTACGTAACAAGTGTTCGAGGAAAGAATTCCAAGGCCAGAACTGGTTACCCAGTCCGTACTGCCTCCGCACAATGACTCTGCACAATCATAACCAACGCGGCAAGTTTAATCGATAAGTGTTAGTATGCTTAAAACAGATGCTTCCGAACTATCTGCGAGGTACATAATAATGATGATGATGATGATGATGATGATAATAATAATAATAATTTTTCATAAAGTCTATGTCCAAACTGGGAGGAGTAGGAATCGCTCAGTCGGTATAGCGATGGGCTGGACGGCAGAGGTAAAGATGGCGGGACGTGAAGCTGACCATTCCCCTCCATCTAGTGCCGAGGTAAATAATGGTGGAGCTATACCTCCAATGCCCCACGTCTTTATGGCGTGGTGCTTAATTAATTACGCACAAGTTTTCGCTTTGACAACTTTATATATTTTCTTTTGCATTATTCAAATATTATATTTTTGTCTTTTATATCTATATATATGTTTACAAAAATAACCTATCAACTTTCCTCTCCACATTTAAAATACAAAAGTCTGAAGATGGCGAATTAAAATCATCCTAATGTGTTACTTTTTAATTAGTTTACAACAAAAGCTATATTTGACTGGCATCTATTCTTTTATATAGATTTAATTAATACAACTGGAATTCAACAATTCGCTTAAAAAGTATAAAGATGTTTGCATGGATCTTCTTGACGAAATTCTCTTCACAGAGTAACCCGTCACCGGACCTATGTTTGCTGTACTAGGGCCTATTCGTGTTATGACCGCTCCTACGAAATTTCCGAATGGCCAGAGTCAACACTGAACACAAGCCAATGAAAAGTTTGATATTTCAGATCCCCGTCCGCTGTTTACACCACGGTTATCAACCCATGCCGTTTTCAGCGGCTCGTGGTAGAAGCAGTGGGAGCATTGCGCAATACACTGAAACAGTAATTTCTGTGCCAGCCGCAATAATACGGCAAGACCCGTACCTAACCTCAGTCTGCGGCCGAGAAGCGAGGCTGTTAGGTGTGAGTCGGTCGTGTCAATGTATTGTGGACGGTGTGTGCCGGTGATTTGAAGTACAAGGGTGCACCACGATGCATATGAGCGACTTTGTCGTTACGACTTACTAACAAGAACGCAGACGTCGTGTGTTGAACATTTATTTGTCAAGATATCAAGTAAGTAACTTGTACATACATAAATTACGTGAGCTAGTGAACATTATTTTTTTTATGTGACGCCGTGTAATGTGGCAGATTGGTAAACATATCACACTACTCGGTGTCACCCCAGAAGACAGTGATCTGGATAGTCACCGCTATGAGAACGTCAAACTGTGCATGGATGTCACAGAAGTTAAGCTGTTTTTTCGCACTCCGCGATATGTAATTTATGATTACTAAGTAGAATGATCAAGTCAAGGAGGATGAGGTGGGCAGGTCATGTAGCACGAATGGGGAGAAGATGAATGCATATAGGATATTGGTGGGAAAGCCAGAAGGAAAGAGACCAGTGGGAAGACCAAGGCGTAGGTGGGTGGACAATATCGAATTGGATCTTCGAGAGAGAAAATGGGATGGTGTGGCTTGTATTGATCTGGGTCAGGATAGGGACCAGTGGAGAGCTCTTGTGAACACGGCAATGAACCTTCGGGTTCCATAAAATACTGGGAAATTCTTGAGTAGTTGCAGAATTAACGGCTTCTCAAGAAGGACTCATCAGCTCCGTGAGTGAGTGAGTGAGTGATAGATTGATTGACTGATTACTTTTACCAAATGGGGGTTAAATATGGACAGTTCGCGAACATTTATGAGTCATATAAATTTCAAATGTGGAAGACACATTAAAGTCAATTAAACAGCGATTATTTCCTTGAACAGCATTAAGCGTTTAGTCTTTGTAAATGGAGGTTGCTTTCTGTGAGGTGGGAACAGAATTTTCAAATATTATGTGCACAAACTTTGGATGTTAAATGGTCAATAGATCTCTGCCGCTTTTACGAATAAATAATATGAAAGTTAAATCTCAGGGTTTCACATCTGTGACTACGAAAAGTTCTGTCGCCGACGTTTCGGAGGAACATACTGGAAGCCTTACAGAATATTTGACTTGCCCTTCGATTCTGAAGATGGAGGCAATCTGCTGATCCGAAACGTCGCTGAACTTCAGAGCACTACACTCCGGTTACATCCTAGAAGAGAGTACTCATAATAAATACGAACGTTATCTTTGCGGTTGGAAAAATAAATTGTAAACGGAAGAGGAAAATAAACGGTGGACGATTATCTGCACTGAAACATCCTCGCACCTGAATGAATGTTATATTTCCTGTCTTCCTATACAAAAGTACTAAGCAGGAAAATCTTTTAAGACCACAGGTGCCAACTTAGCAATGTCAAATAGCTACAGACCAATACTGACAGTACATGAAACATACTTTGTTATCTTTAGCCAGTTTTTTGTGTTTCCCTTTCCTTGAAACACGGATGTGTGAATAGCTTTGTTAGTTTTAAATGGAAATAGAGGANGCAGGATATTTGACTTGCCCTTCGATTCTGAAGATGGAGGCAATCTGCTGCTCCGAAACGTCGCTGAACTTCAGAGCACTACATCCGGTTACATCCCAGAAGAGAGTACTCATAATAAATACGCACGTTATCTTTGCGGTTGGAAAAATAAATTGTAAACGGAAGAGGAAAATAAACAGTGGACGATTATCTTCACTGAAACATCCTCGCACCTGAATGATTGTTATATTTCCTGTCTTCCTATACAAAAGTACTAAGCAGGAACATCTTTTAAGACCACAGGTGCCAACTTAGCAATGTTAAATGGCTACAGACCAATACTGACAGTACATGAAACATACTTTGTTATCTTTAGCCAGTTTTTTGTGTTTCCCTTTCCTTGAAACACGGATGTGTGAATAGCTTTGTTAGTTTTAAATGGAAATAGAGGAAAGACTAAGTATTGTGGCATATGAAATTAATACACAGTACGGGCAGGCGGTAGCGTAGTTGGTTGAGGCACTATGCTACAAGCCGGAAGGTCGCGGGTTCAAGTCCTGATGAGGTCATTGCATTTTTTTTTTCAATTTACCTAATCCTTCCAGCCGCACTATGGCCCTGGGGTCGACTCAACCTCTAACAGAAATGAGTACCAGGAATATTCTTGGTGGTAAATGGCGGCCGGCGCGTAGGGCTGACAACCTTGCCGCCATCTATGAGCCGACTGTCTAGAAAATGTGGTAGTTTCGACGTCTCACAACCCTATGGGCATCCACGGGCTGTTATAGGGATACTTTTACTTTACTTTTTTACTGGCACAATAAATGTTTCAGCACCAAGGATGTGAATGTTTTCAACATCGAGTTTCCTCAAGAAAAGCTGTGCTTGGATAGGCCTGTTAGAGCCTTTTGATACAACTTTTCACATTTCTTGACTGAGCAGATTGGTTCAAACGGTAACACCTGTGACTTGTATCAGGAGATGCTCTCAATTCGAATCTCTGATGAAAACCGACCATCCTGACTGCGGGATTTCGTGGTATTCCTTTAGTCCCTCCATGTAAATGCTGTGATTTTACTTTAAATTAGGCTATGACCACTTCCACATCCTTTCCGATTCATTACTCACTATCATCCAGGTCTATTGTCTGTGTTACGGACAGCGTCGTTAATTAAATCACAAATAATAAAATAATTCAAACTTTTCTTTGTGTGCACGTAGCAAAATAATTTATGATGGCAGAGCACCCGAACATACCCCATAAATGTAAAAAAGGTAAAAATGTAAAGCTATCCCTGTAACCGACCGCCTCTGTGGTCTAATGGTCAGAGTTCCTGGTTACAGATCCAGAGATCCGGGTTCGAATCCCGGCGCTATCAGATTTTCTGTGAAGTAGTGTGTCTGGAACGGAGTCAACTCAGCCTCGTGAGAACAACTGAGGAGCTATTTCTAGGAAATAGCGGTACCGGTCTAGAAAACCGAAATTAACGGCCGTGGGGATTCGATGCACTGACCACGTGACACCCTCTATCCGCAAAATTTGGCCCTAACTTCGCCGACAAGCGGAGGTCGCTCAGTCGGTATAGTTCGCTTGCGGGCTAAAACCATGGAGTTTGTTTTGTTTGTGTCCCTGTAACAGGCCATGAAGGTCCATAGCGTTCTGAGACATCGAGGCTCGACACATTTTCTAGACAATCGGGTCACGCGCCAGCCGCCCTTTACCCCCCAGGAAGATTCCTGGTACTCATTTCTGTTTGAGACTGAATAGACCCCAGGGCCATATTGCGGCTGGAAGGATTAGGCGAATTGAAAAAATCCATCTCATCGGGAATCGAACCTGCGACCTTCCGGCTTGTAGCATAGTGCCTCAACCAACTACGTTACCGCGTGCCCCCTACCTCATAAACATAGAAATAACAATTATGAACGCTGAACGGTGGGAACGAAGCTCATAGGAAAATCCAGCCGAAGGCACGTTCCAGNTGACACCCTCTATCCGCAAAATTTGGCCCTAACTTCGCCGACAAGCGGCGGTCGCTCAGTCGGTATAGTTCGCTTGCGGGCTAAAACCATGGAGTTTGTTTTGTTTGTGTCCCTGTAACAGGCCATGAAGGTCCATAGCGTTCTGAGACATCGAGGCTCGACACATTTTCTAGACAATCGGGTCACGCGCCAGCCGCCCTTTACCCCCCAGGAAGATTCCTGGTACTCATTTCTGTTTGAGACTGAATAGACCCCAGGGCCATATTGCGGCTGGAAGGATTAGGCGAATTGAAAAAATCCATCTCATCGGGAATCGAACCTGCGACCTTCCGGCTTGTAGCATAGTGCCTCAACCAACTACGTTACCGCGTGCCCCCTACCTCATAAACATAGAAATAACAATTATGAACGCTGAACGGTGGGAACGAAGCTCATAGGAAAATCCAGCCGAAGGCACGTTCCAGATGAAATCGTTGTGAAGTCCGTGACCTTGTAATACCTCTGCTTGTCTTCAGTAACCACAGGCTTTTCTAACTCTTAGTGACAATACGTTAATAGAGAAAACATACAATCTTAGGGACTAATAAAATCACTGAACACACTCACACATTGGAAACAATCATTCGCGGTGACATGTTCATTTTCGTGTAAGAGGAGACAGAACAACACAGGGTCAAACGACAGGAGATCGATTCTCGACAAGGGCAGGGATCTCTCTTCGTCATCTCCTGCAGATAGGCTCTGAAGCGCATATTCCGTAACTACGGGAAGGCGGCCGGAGCATAAATCTGACCACCTCCAGCTAGTGCCGAGGGAGTTTATGTATGCCCGGAGCATCACTCTCCTCCCACCATACGTGTTTATGGCTTTTTTTCTTAATTCGCTTAGTAGGGGGTGGAGTCCAACTGGGTCCACTCGACANTAATAAACGTAGAAATTAACAATTATGAACGCTGAACTGTGGGAACGAAGCTCATAGGAAAATCCAGCCGAAGGCACGTTCCAGATGAAATCGTTGTGAAGTCCGTGACCTTGTAATACCTCTGCTTGTCTTCAGTAACCACAGGCTTTTCTAACTCTTAGTGACAATACGTTAATAGAGAAAACATACAATCTTAGGGACTAATAAAATCACTGAACACACTCACACATTGGAAACAATCATTCGCGGTGACATGTTCATTTTCGTGTAAGAGGAGACAGAACAACACAGGGTCGAACGACAGGAGATCGATTCTTGACAAGGGCCGGGATCTCTCTCTTCGTCATCTCCTGCAGATAGGCTCTGAAGCCCATAGTCCGTAACTACCGTCAGGCGGCCGGAGCATACATCTGACCACCTCCAGCTAGTGCCGAGGGAGTTTATGTATGCTCAGAGCATCACTCTTCCCACCATACATGTTTATGGCTTTTTTTCTTAATTCGCTTAGTAGGGGGTGGAGTCCAACTGGGTCCACTCGACACGGCGGCCACTTATTGGCCTACTGTAGCCTGCCCCGGTGATTATTATGATGGAGAAATTGGTGGAATGAAGACTGGCAGAGGAAACCGAAGTACTCGGAGAAAACTCGCCCCAGCGCCACTTTGTCCACCACAAATCCCACTTGACGAGACACCGGGCCGCCGCAGTGGGAAGCCAGCGACTTAACCGCTTGAGCTATGGCGCGGCCTTTGTGTTCATGTCTCGGTGCTTTAACTGAACACAGGGCCAACTTTACCCGTTTTGGTGCGTAACAAAAGCAGCAGAAATGTGTCCGTTTCGTCATGCCTTTGTCCGAGTGTAACAACTCGAGACCCACTGAATGGCTTTTAATTTGATATTGGGAGGGGGGATTTAATACAATTTGTCGACATATTAAAATCTAGGTTAAAATCGGATAACAATTGCAGACACTTAAGACTTAAGTGAATTTATGCGCTTATCTCAAGCGTAAGTCGTGAAACTCGTGTCTGAGCGAAATCTGTTTCTAAGTTACAGAAAAATATAAAACAAACAAAAAACCTCATTTGCTTTAGTCCGCAAGCGAACTATACCGACCGAGCGACCGCCGCTTGTCGGCGAAGTTAGTGCTAACTTTTGCGGGTAGAGCGTGTCGAGTGGTCAGCACAACGGTTCCCCGGCCGTTAATCTCGGTTTTCTAGACCGGAGCCGCTATTTCCTTGAATAGCTCCTGAACTATCCTCACGAGGCCGAGTAGACCCCGTTCCAGACCCACTACTTCTCAGAAAATCTGGTAGCGCCGGGAGTCGGACCCGGACCTCTGAATCTGTAGGCAAGAACTCTGGAACGTATTATGGTTACTGTACTTGTGAGTCACTGGGCAGGTTGGTGTAGTGACAACGCTGTAGACAAGTATTCGAATCCCGGGCCGGGACTCTACCTATTTTCATGGCTTTTCTAGTCCCTAGAGTAAATGACAGGATATTACTTCAGTGAGGCCCCGACCTCTTCCTTCCATATCCCTTCTAATCCATTATTAATCACTCATCCGACGTTATGTAGTCTCGATATTGACAGTGTCGCTAAATAAGCAACGGAAGATGTGTAAGTCCTGCAGTTTTCAAGGTAACTTGTTATACTGTGTATACATATATAGGCATCCACGCAAATGTGACTAATACCTCAGTGACTAGCAAAAGTCAGATCTGTATGATGAGTCTGATTCATTGTGGTATGTTACGACAGGAACCCTAAAATCGATACCAAACAAGGCCACTGCACGCGTTACAGATTTGGAAGTTTCGTAAGCTGACTCGGCTACTTTATTTCAGTCGATGTAAAGAAAAAACAAAAACCATTCCATGTCACGGCAGATAACACAAAGAATGGTACCCAAAATGTAATTACCAATATCTCGTTTTAGTAGATATTTTAATGCGTGTTGCTAATTTAGTATTGCTCATGGCAGGGAGGACCCGCCTCTGTGGTCTAGTGGTCAGAGTTCCTGCCTATTTCTGAGAAATAGTGGGTCTGGAACGGGGTCCACTAAGCCTCGTTAGGAGCTATTTCAAGGAAACAGCGGCTCCGGTCTAGAAAACCGAGATTAACGGCTGTGGGGAACCGTTGCGCTGACCATCCGGTTGAAGATAGGGCTAATGAACTCTTGGGTTTCATCAAAAGCGGCGAATATTTGGCCAAAACAATTGGCTTCTCAGAAAGGACTCTGAAATTTGTTACGTGAAAATGAAATTATGCAGGTTCAAAGCACTTTTCACGTAACATGAATTAGCGGTCTTGAAGTCAAAAGCAGACCTGACGAATATGCCATACAGTGTAAGCTGTTTTCAGTGGAGTTGTTGACCCGTTATCAGGTTAGCGGTTAAAGTTCATGCAACCGTAACTTGTCTACATCTTCAACGTGGCTTTTCCCGTTGCCAGGAGGAAGGAGATGCTTGTGAATGAGTGTTGTACGCAGACCCTACTCACAGTTGCAGTAACATTTCTTGATAATGTTGGACCTCATGCCCGAGGTCACAAAGGGCATGCGAGTGTCTTCAGCCTCTTATCTCTCTTTCAGACAACAAAGCTGAAAGTTTCACGTGATTAAATCGCATGTCTACCATATTTAATTAACTTTTATATAGTTTTTGTAACGGGGCACGCGGTAGCGTAGTTGGTTGAGGCAGTATGCTACAAGCCGGAAGGTCGCGGGTTCAAGTCCCGATGAGGTCATTGTTTTTTTTTTTCAGGTGACCAAATCCTTCCAGCCGCACTATGGCCCTGGGGTCGACTCAGCCTCTAGAAATGAGTACGAGGAATTTTCTTTGGGGTAAAGGGTGGCCGGCGCGTAGGGCTGACAACCTTGCCGCCATCTATCAGCCGATTGTCTAGAAAATGTGGGAACCTCGACGTCTCACAAACCCATGGGCCTTCATGGCCTGTTACAGGGACAGCTTTACCTTTCTTTTTTTTTTCTTTTTACTTTTTATAGTTTCTGTAACAGACGTTCTTGTAATGTGAGAGCATTTCTGTGGTGTCACGGAACAGTAGGATTGCATATAGGATATTAGTGAGAAAGCCAGAAGGAAAGAGATAACTGGTAAGAATATTAAAATGGATTTGGTGGCGCCGGGAATCGAACCACTAGACCACAGAGGCGGTCCGAATTAGCACTTTCTGATGGAAATATTCGGTTCTATTCGTTTTGAATTTAACTCTAATAGTTGTCGTATTTGGGACCAAGGTGACTTAGGAGGGGTAACGGTTCTGATTTGGAAGGTGACTGTTTCGAATCTCGGCCAGAACACCTACTATCCTGACAGGTTTTTCGTAGTTTTCCTCATTCCTTCCAAACAAATGCCTGGATAGTACCATAAATTACGGTACGTCGTTTGTTCCACATCCTTTGTAGCTCACTGTTGACCCTCATCCAATCTTTCGACAACATGCAGACAATGACAGCTCCGATGAATAGACTACAAGCTACAACAAGAAGTTCTGGGAAGAAGTAATCGCTCACTTTCCTTTGATACGATACTAACCGCATTGAAAATGACACCTCGAACAGTTACTCTATTGTTTCGTGCGTGTTCGTTACATCGGTAGCGTCCTTACGAAGCCGTTGCCTAGCACGACAGGGGGACACACATACAGGAACACAGACTGATGTGAGGGATTTATGAAGTTCGCCGTTGAGATGGGCTCCTGTACCATGATATATATGTGTGTGTGTGTCAGGCATTCAAAAGTTTGGGGGANGCGTGTACATCTGTAATCTGTAATCTGTAATGAGTGACGTGCTGTGTATACACATCTGCAGCCCTTCTTCACGGAGGAATGTCTTGCCCTTGAATGTCGCCACGTTTTCCGCCTTGTGGCATCCGGACTTCTGCGATGGACTAAAATAAATCTTCACTAAAATCTTACGTAGCAGCCATGGTAAAGTTGTCCCTATGCTTAAGTAATTAAGCACTACGCAATGTAGACGTATGGGGGAGTGGATGCACAGATCCACGTTATCTTGACCTCGGCACTAGCTGGAGGTGAGTGGCCAGCTTCACGCCCCAGGGAAAGAGCCCCAGTACCCACCGGATAGGAGGCAGGATGCAACTCAGAGTCGGTCTGGACGCTATCGAGAAGAGAAAAATTTTACCCTGCCGGGAATCGAACCGGCCGTCCAGTTAGTAGACCGTCGCTATACCGACTCAGCTAAAGACTGTGAGCGTGCTTCTAAATATTGGGTTACACATCAGATTTGCGCAGATCCGGCATGTAAGAATTCCACAGAAATTAAAGTAAGGCCTTGAACTCTTGCAGTATTATGTACGACGAGGCCTTGTAATCGTGGACTCGGGGGAAAAACAGGCAGCCGAGTGGAAAGTTGATGCGACTCAGAGACAGGAATAATGAATGCCTGTGATTCATTATCGTCACTATCATTGTCCTAATTATTGTGTGACGTGTCAGCTCAATATAAACAAGTCTTTTTTTCCCCCATTGGCACTATAGCCCCAGTGGGCCTAGGCCTACCTCCATGAACTTCTCAGTTCACAAACAAGTCTTTACTTGTAGGATTTGGAGTTCTCATAGCGGTCATCAC
This sequence comes from Cryptotermes secundus, assembly GCF_002891405.2. NCBI lineage: Eukaryota > Metazoa > Arthropoda > Insecta > Blattodea > Kalotermitidae > Cryptotermes > Cryptotermes secundus. The sequence goes on from NW_019734987.1 coordinate 318,752, forward strand.
TAAAGTTCTTCTGGTTTGTAACGCCGTCTCTTTCGGCAGAAGCTGCAAGAAACAGGGGCCAAGCAAAGGCCCACCGATTTCTTGCTTTATTTACCTTTCGGCCATGAAGATACAGGCGATATGTTCTTCCGAAATGTGAGGCTGTCTCCGAATTACACGGTATTACAACCCAGAAGACTGCACTCTTCAAGGGCACCGCAGTGCGTCGGGGTATAACTTAAGTGACAGAGGAAACGTGCCAAAAGCCAGATTCATGATAGCATGTTTTCTTGCCGAGATTTGAACAAATAATCTCCCCGATATAAATTAGACGCGATATCTCGAAGCGAATGTCTTAGATTGCATCATACTTCATGTTTTGAAACATGTGACTATGTAGCACTAACTGGATACACACTGAAGGCAGTCTGAATCAGCTTGTTCAACACAACCAATTCAATGCACACCTGTCTGTGAGAAAATACAATTATGAAAGTGTAGTTCCTCAAGCTTGGGACAGAAGAAATCTCTTTAGCTGTCTTCCTTTGGTCAGATGATGTGACAGCAAGGTCAGAGCATCCAGTAATTCTTATTGTTGACACTACTTTCCAAGGCTAATTCAATATCTCGACCTGTCTGTTACAATAAAGCTTTATATGTATTTTTCTTCCTACAGCAAAACAGTCGGTCTGTATTGCATCATGTTAGTTAATGAACAGCTCATGCAAACAGCAGCATTTCGTTTAATGCTGCTACAATCTCAGGCAGTCATTATAAAATATTTTTAACATTCATATTAATTAAAAAAATAAGCAGTTAAAAGTAGAAAGAAATAACGAAACAAATACGAATTCAAATTTGAAAAGTAAATGTGTCTTACATAACATTTAAAAGTCTGAAACAGCATGAAACAAATAAAATCTAAAAGTTTGTGATGATGGTAAATTGTTACAATTATTATTTTGNTGAAACAACTTTATATAGACAATGCAATGTTCAGTTATGTTAAAATTGCAATGTAATTCCATATGATGGGGATATTTTGAGAATGAATGTTTTATACTTGTCTATAAATTCCTTTGTGTAACAAAAGCACATTAACTACACGGGTCAGTCGTTCTTGAGAAGCTAGTGGTCGTTCAGCTAGTTAGGAAAATCCTCGCCTTTTATGAAACCCGAAGATTCATTACCATATTCACAGAGGTCCGCCTCAGGTTCCTCTGTTTTGCCAGTTTAAACCTGTCCACACCATCTAATTTCTTCAAATCCTTTTTAGTATTATCCTCTCATCTACGAGCGCTTCCCAAGTGGTCTTTTCCCTTCAGGTTTTGAGACTAGAAACTTGCATTCATTTCACATCCTCCCATGCATTCTACATGCCCCGCCCGTGTCATATATTAGAAGGAATATGGGGACACCGGAGGGCACGCAGTAGCATAGTTGGTTGAGGCACTATGCTACAAGCCGGAAGGTCGCGGGTTCGAGTCCCGATGAGGTGGATTTTTTTCAATTGACCTAATCCTTCTAGCCGCACTATGACCCTGGGGTCTACTCAGCCTCTAACAGAAATGAGTACCACGAATCTTCCTGGGGGTAAAGGGCGGCCGGTGCATAAGGTTGACAACCTCACCGTCATGTGTGAGCGAACTGTCTAGAAAATGTGGGAGCCTCGACGTCTCACAACCGTATGGGCCTCCATAGCTTGTTACAGGGACACCGAAAACAAATTCATACATGAAACTGCCTGGATAGCGCATCAGAAGTACACAGGCCACAGATCTGGACGTTGTACAGGAAGAAATTTTATTACAAGGTCTCAGTTCAAAACGTCATCCTACAGTAGTACCCTAAATTAAAAACGCCTGAATCACAAAAGTTTAAGATAACTGAACAAGGTTCGCAAACAACAGAGGACTTGGAAAAAGTGGATGAGTAAGTCTTTTGATGGTGTAATATTGTGAAATACTTAATTGGGGGGGGGGTTGCAATCCTCTTGCATGTCGTTGCGCAATACTTAGGCCCTGGCTGTTTTATCGAACACTACGAAGGTGTACACTCCAAAACCGGATGTAAGACAGTATAGGGTGATTCAGCTTATATCTCGTTACTCATCGAGTGTTCATAACACACCGTCCTTCACACTCGAACCCAAAACTCTTTGTTTGCATTAGGCCCACAGAGCCCGTCCAATTACGATTGGTATAATTAATTTTGTTTTTAGAATATTTAATGACACTATGTCTATATGTAATAATACAAATGCCGTCGTGAATGCAACAATTTATTTGGTTGTAGTTCTTTGTCTTTTCTTCCTCTACACTACATGTTTCGGCCGTAACTGGCCATCATCAGGTGTATTTTTCACTACGTAGCTGTCACACTGCACACAATCCAAAATCTGAAACACCAGCCTGTCAGTTTTGTTTAAAATCTCGCCCACATACGCTCGTCAATTTGATTTTAGAATTGCAATTTAAAATTTGAAACGTATTAAAGATAAGCAGCGACACACACAAAGGGAGCCTGCACAGAACAATACGCGAACGGTGCTGAAAACAAGAAATAGCCGCAGCAGCACATGTAGACACAGAGCAGGTATCCCTGAGATTTAAAACTTTAAAACTTTAAATTTTGAATTTTAAAATTTTAAATTGGAATTCTAAAATCAAATTGATGAGCGTATGTTGACGAGATTTTAAACAAAACTGACAGGCTGGTGTTTTAGATTTTGGATTGTGTGCAGTGTGACAGCTACGTAGTGAAAAATACACCTGATGATGGCCAGTTACGGCCGAAACATGTAGTGTAGAGGAAGAAAAGACAAAGAACTACAACCAAATAAATTGTTGCATTCACGACGGCATTTGTATTGTTACATATAGAAGTGTATAGTGCAACAGGATGCTTAAATATAATATAGACACTATGTCAACTGCGAGATTATGTAACGTGGAAATGAATTAGATATTAAAATCATAGAAGAAGCGACCTGTGGTCACAATGATAAATATTATAAGACATAAGGTCATTTTGCGATCTGTGATTCGATTCACGTACATCCCTAATACAGACATATTACTGATGCTCTGATCGTGAGATGAGTATTCACCTTAGTCGCCTTCAGAAATGTTCGGGGGGTTAAAGGTAAAGTCATGTCTGTACTTCATTAAATACTATACCATGAAGACATGGGGGAGTGCAGATATAGCTCCACCATTCTTGACCACAGCACTGGATGGCGGAGAATGGTCATCATCCAGCGAGGATCAGTAATGAACTTTCATTATCCTAGGTTGAACCTCATACTCTAAGCTAATTAACTTAATGGAGTTGAGCCATTTTGAGAAGCCGCCAGTCACGTAGCTATTCAAGAACTTCCAAACATTTTATGGAACCCGAAGGTTCATTACCGTGTTCACAAGAGCCCCCCACTGGTCCCTATCCCGAGCCAGATCAATCCGGTCCATACGACCCCATCCAATTCTCTAAGATCCGTTTAACATTGTCTACCCTCCTACATCTTGGTTTTCTAGTGGCCTTTTCCCACCAATCTCCTATATACAATCCGTTCTCATTCATGCTGCATGCCCTGCCCATCTCATCCTTTTTGACTTCATTATTATAATTATACTTGGAGAAGAGTACAAGTTATGAAGCTCCTCATTATGCAGTTTCCACCAACCTCCTGTCACTTCATTCGCGGGCGGGGGGATCTAGACTTCTGCCCCCCCCCCCGTTTTTTTGGGCATCTTAATTTAATAGAAGAAAATATATATAATATTCATACAAAAACATTTTTTAAATATATTATTTTTCTTTCCTGCATAGATCTTCTCTGAGGTGACAAGTAAATATGGGTTTAAATCGTTTAAACGTAAGTCTGTAAGCAAAATTTGTGGCCCCCCCCGCCCACTTCTTGAAAATGTTCCTGCTACGCGCATGGTACAAGTCCACAATGAAGTGTTTTACTGGCTGTAATGGGCGTTTTCTGGCACTCAGCTTGGTCACTTTCTCCTCCCGTGACGAATGCCCAGAGTGCAGTAACGCCAAGCCGAGAGTTCTATTTTAAAAACCGTTATCCCTAAAGTAGAACGAGATTTCTCCGATGTGAATTTCAATGTTAATTTCGAAAGCTGCACAAAAGCCAAAGGAGGGTCGGGTAGTATATCACTGCCTATTATATTATTTTCTTACGCTAAAGTTATGTAAAGTTGCCCCTGTGCATTATTAATTAAGCACCACGCCATGACGACTTATGCAGAAGTAGAGGTATAGCTCCACCGTTCTTGACCTTGGCATTAGGAGGTGAGTGATAGCTTCACGCACCGGTTGCTTTACTCCCCGTGAGAGAGCCCCAGGTATAGAAGGCTGGGTCAGTCCCAGTGCCAGTCTGAGCACGTACAGAAAAATCTCGTACCCCTGCCAAGACTCGAACCCCGGCCGTGCAACTCGCAGCCCATCAGTATATCGACTGGGGTATTCATAAGAGTTTATGAACAGCTTTAAAACATTTCAATTGTCCATCCTGTTACTGATAGAAAGGCACATAGAACGGAATATGAGACAATAGTTGGCTGAGACACTATGCTTACAAGCCGGGAGGTCGCGGGTTCGATTCCCAATAAGATCATTGGCTTTTTCAATTGACCCAATCCCTCCAGCCGCACTATGCCCCTGGAGTAGACTCACTCTGTAACAGAAATGAGTACCAGGAATTTTCTGGGGAGTAAATGGCGGCCGGCCGGCCGGCCGGCCGGCGCGTAAGGCTGACAACCTTACCGCCATCTGTGATCCGACTGTCTAGAAAATGTGGGAGACTCGACGTCTCACAACCCTATGGGCCTCCATGGAGTGTTACAGGGATAGCTTGGCGCGTAAGCCTGACCTCACAGCCATCGGTGAGCCGACTGTCTAGAAAATGTGGGATCCTCGACGTCCATGGGCCTCCACGGTCTGTTACAGGTATAACTTGGCGCGTAAGGCTGACAACCTCACCGCCATCTGTGAGCCGACTGTCTACAGAAAATGTGGGAGCCTCGACGTCTCACAACCCTATGGGCCTCCATGGCCTGTTACAGGGATAGCTTTACCTTTATGGAATAGGACATTATTTCACATGCTTATACTTGGACCGTGTTCCTCTATACTGGTACAGTGCAATAGGAATTGCTTTATAGATTATCATTCAGCATCGTGGAATTAGATTACAGAAATCAGGCTGACTCATAAACCATATCAGGTTAACTTATAATCACCACAATATCACTGTTCATATATACATACCGGGAGTGGGCTTCACAAGTTTCCAAGGAACATCTGTTTCCTGTGAGATCCGTTTCGGAAAGAGTTCATCAAGGCCATCGTTTTTGTTATCCTAAAAGAAAATATAATTTATTTCAATGTAAAACAAAGCACAAACCATACGTTACGTACTAATAATGTTGTTTGACAATGTATGTAGGAAACTGCTATGGGCGGCGTCAGGGGAAGGGACGGTAACCAGGCATCTACTCCCATTTGAATTTTTGCAGCAAATTAAAAATTGAATGAAAAAAAGGGGGAATATACAAAATACTGAAAGTTAAAAGAATTTAAAAATATTCTTTTATACTGAATTCTCCAGATTCATCAGTAAAATGGTTTTTAAAAGGCTTAAACGCAAGTTTTGTAAGCACATTTTCTGGCTGTGCTCCCACATTTCGTGGAAAATACCTGGTGACGCCCATGGAAACCACGAAACTCATTAATTTCTGAAAAGAAAATACATTGTCTACAACTACACCATCCTTTCTGTTTACTAATCATCCTGGTATGTAGTATGAGCAACAGAAATACGGCGTCAAATAAACTACGAATAGGAAGGACGTACAAAAACAAAAAGTCCGTGGCCTGTAGTCCGCAAGTGAACTACCGACCGAGCGACCGCAGCTTATCGGCGAAGTTAGTGCCAACTTTTGCGGACAGAGGGTGTCGCGTGGTCAGCGCAACGGATCTTTTTCTACAATAAAAAAAAAATCCCCACGTGACAGGCGACAGGTGACAGACACAATGGTGTCTGTTAAATGACAAATTATCATGTCCCCCAAAATCACTGCTTTTTCCTTTGTTAGTACAAGTTTCAAATCCAGTTTTGTAAGAAACGTTATCTACCGACAGGACAAAAATTAGCACTCAAGGATATTCATTTCATCTGGGATAGAAACTATTTCTGTCGAGAACAGTCAGGAAAATAATGTAAAATATAACTAGCGTAATTAGGCGCGGATAGGCAAATCTGTTGTCTAATTCACCACAAATTAATAATCTCAGTGAAGTTCCTGTTATTAGCACGTGACGACTCTAAAATGGACACACAAACATCGTATTCTTAGCCGTATTTGATACGTCTTTAAGCATAGTAGTTACATTGATCGTATGTTCTTCGTGTGCCTAATTTCACTCGTTATCACGTACAGCAGATTTTGATTACATCCATGTCACTAGTGTAATAACGTGGTATATATTTTTTCATCGTTCTTATACAGAACTTCGTACACTGAAACTTCAAATACCATACAAATAAAAGGAATTCCCAAATGAACACTTAACAGGCCGCTGCCTTAGGTTCAGGATACATGGGTTTTCACAGGAGCACGTGAATGAACTTAGATAGCATATAATATGTAGTAGGATTTATGATTTTCAGGGCGGTGAGTGTTCAGACTGTGGTGTTTTGTGTAATGTTGTAGTTAACTCTGAAGATGGAGGCAGTATGTTCCTCCGACACGTTGGTATCGACCTACAATACTATCCAGAATACAATCAGTACACCACGTAATGTTGGTCATCCTGCACTACTAATGTAACTGTGTTCTGCAGAAGCGAATTATGCCTAGAAGTAATTTGAATTTATTTTACCTGAATGAGTAGGTTATGTTCAATTATTGATCTGTCGACTTCCAGAAGTACACTGTTCTTCTTCTTGGACATGCTTTTTGCACATACATTCAAGCGGAGACCATTAAAACAACTAGTATTATTTTACCTTGTTTTGTTTGCTTCAGTAGCTTTAACGTCCAACCAGAAGAGTGCAGCACTGCAGTCAAATCGTGGAGAAATGGCGAGCGAAGACATGGATGTATTTTGCAACTCTGACTTTTGGGTAAGTTATAGTAATATCTTATTACTCGTTTATATGTGTGAAATTTTGAACGAATTTGATGCGGTACCAGAATCAAAGGCAAGAAGGCATCTAAATGGAGAGGAAGGAAGGTATATCTGAATTTCATTGTACCAAGAGGCAATGTTACATGACCCAAATCTATAACATGTGACAGTCCCATAGCACTGTTGAATGTTCCGCCTTTAACCGTTTGGCTCTCGTAGTTTCTGAGCAGACGTAACAGATTATTATTTTAAATTAAACTAAATCTTGTACAGTCTGCACTGATTTGTCATGATATTTTTTGGGGTTTCTCTGTTTTTACCTGCGTATATTGGGATTACCCTAAAATAGGCCACGGCTATCTTGCCTGCTTTCAGTTCTTCGCCATGCCTGACCTATTCCTACATCATTGAAAGTTATCGAACTTACTAATCATGATTACCATTGTGTATGATTATATTAAACTGGCCTTAATGGTTTTGATAAAATTGCAGTAACAGCAATTAATTCCCCTTTAATTGTTGTCCTACATCCCAGCCCTCCCCTGTAGTGTCTCATTTCGTGCGAAATATGTATAACTCATGTAGCTTTTCCCCGTTCGCTTTGGTTCACGTAGACAAATAAATTGACGTTATAAACAATATATAATTTTGCTTTGAAGATACACGCTGTCACGGTATAGAAATTTCGGCGGCCCTTAGTATATTAATACAACACAAGCCGGAGGGACAGTTTTAATAAATTTAGTTATTGTAATATAATTTAGTAATTTGATAGATATGCCGCATTTGCACACGTTGTGTTACATGTTGTATTATTTGCTAGTAGGAGTGTACGTGTACCGGTGAAATTAGGTTTATCATGGCAAATTTAATAAGAGGTCGCGAGGCCTCAAGCTTTCACATCCCAATGTTTTAAGCGATGTAAAAATAGTGATTAAGTTTTTTTTTTTTTTTTTTTTTACAATTTCATGGGCCGCCTTTTATCTCTAAGAAATGTTAATTTACATGTGGTTGTGTTAGGGAAAGAATTTAGTATATGCGCGGGTATGTGGAACGACACAAATGCATTGCTTGCAACAGAGACACAAGGACACCACGAGGAGCGATGTCTCCTCCCAATTTGTTTGCGATTATTACATTTGTGCGTGCGTATTGTTTTCCATCATTCCAACCTGACGAGATGCAGTTGGACGTCTGTTATCTTCCGAATTTTACAAAAGAATGTTCTGTTTGACTCTCCACTGATTTTTATTTCTCAATATTTGGAGGCTTCCCCTGATGTTAAAACTCAAAGCTGCAGCTTATTTCTGGTACACATAAATTGGAATTGGTAGTTATATGTGTACATACAGGGTAATTCATCACTTTATGCAGCGCTTTTCGAACTTGCATTATGGTGTGCCCTCAACCTAGCAAAGATTTAGTCGTCCTGCCATTTCCTGACTTCGTGTGTGCGTGCGTTCGCACAAAGAACATATTTTCTTCAGTTTTCATGTTTAAAACCAGCTCTTTCAGGTCTTCATAAATTCATATTTATCATTTAGAAGTCTTCTGACATGTTGAGGATTAGAGTTGGCTCGGTTTTACTGTATAACTTCAATGAAATAGCTTGTACCTCCCGCCATAGCCATCTGGTTGCACCCTCCATCCAGTGGGAGCTGCTGGCTTGATGGGCTTGATGGCATGACTTTAAGGATCCCACAGCCTGAGGTTATTCCCAATTAGAAACGTCATATAAACGTTGGACATATTGTCAACCTTTACGGAGGAATGGATGTTCGAAGTTCAACAGTGGTTTGGGTGTATATCGCGGCAATTCAATGTTAGCGCTTCCATCGGTGCATTCGCCAGAAATTTCAAAATTTCATAAATGAAAAAAAAAGTTTTAAGTATTTGAAAATGTTCGATGTTTATATATTTTCGATCATTTTATCTGTTCTTTTTTATTAAAAAGCTTGAAGTTTTCGGAAGATTTCATATTTGTGATACTTACGAACTTCCTAAATTTCCGATCTTTTTATTTTTAAATATTATGCATTTTCAGATTTGTGAAGTACCAATATGTACAATTGTTAGAGGGTTTTAATATCGCAAATATTTTAAAATTGTCATTTCCTTTTTAGAATTTCCCCATATTTACAGATTCTTTTTCTAAACACTGATATTTTATACTTTTTTTATAAATTTTCATATTTTTATGGCTTCGAGGAACTTCATTTGTCGAAACGCAGAAATTTTATTTTATTTGTTTTTTAATTTCGAAAAATGTTTGATGTTCTCCCACTAATATGTCATGCTGCCAACATGAAATTACTGTAACTTACATCCAAACCATTCTTGAATATCAAATATCCATAGCTCTGTCACTGTTGAGAATTGAACCTATACATGCTTACCTGACAATTCTGACAGCGAATGACCACAGTTACACGCTCCTGAAGTTAAGATATTAAGTTGTGAATCATCCTGTATATACGTGCATCCGTAGTTGAGTGATCAGCATGCTAGCATATTATTCAGAAGTCCTCTGTTCGTTCCCAACCATTTCTACTAATATAAAAATAAGATGTAAAATTCTGTTAGTGTAATGACAACTGATCGTCTGATAATGGGAGTACAACCAACTTTCAATATGTCACATATATCAAGTATAACTGGAACAAAGTACAATCATATAAAATGAAAAAAAAACATATGAAAGTATATTGTCACGTATATGAGTGACAGTAGACGGGGTTTGGATCGGTAATCGGATTTATTGACCACTTTTAACACAACTCATGACTGCACTTTACAAATCACTGCCACACACAGACTGGTGTTCTCAGTCTGTTACAGTCTCCACTAGCCGTTGCCTGACAACAGCTTTAACGGCCCAGAGCTATCTCCGTGCCTCAGCTACCAGCGTCTGACAGCAACGACTTGCAACGACTGAACTGCAGCAGACCTCTAACTGACAGCTCAGTAACCACCTCACTTCACTCTACTGTACTCAGCTGCACTGCACTCACTAACTGAACTGTCAAAGTCAGAGTTACTTTACGACTGGCGGTTTAGCGTCATATCTGTTCGTCTTGGCACCGAGTCCCTTGAGACTCACGACCAGAGTCTTTTTTTATCTTCAACTGAACCGTTGCGGTCATAGTCCTTATGTAACGTCCTGTCTGACGAGAAGATGGGTTTGTCTCTTACGAATATGCTTGGCCTTTCCTCAAGTCTACCTATCAACAAATCGCATGTTGAAAAATCTTCCCTTTGCACTATATACAAGCCCATTTTCAGTACAGGCTTTGCAAAGCAGATCATGCCGGTCTTACGTATCTTATGCTACAACGGCAGCTTTTTCCTTTTATTGCTAGTGGGGTGGGACTAAGTCCCTTGTACTGCGGCCACTTCTGGCCTATTGTACCGGCCCCAGATGATAGGTGAGGGTGATTGTGGAGCATTTGGTGGAATGAAGATTGGCAGGGGAGCGGAAGTACTCGGAGAAAACTTGCCCCACCGCCACTTTGTCCACCACATATCCCACTTGACCAGACCCGGGATCGAACCCGGGCCGCCGCGGTGAGAAGCCAGCGATTAACCGCTTGAGCTATGGCGCGGCCTCAACGGCAGCTTAGTCACTTGAACGGTCGCAACCTGGCGGCCACTTGGTAAAGTAGTCCATAGCGATCAGGGGATATCGGTTTCCTTGGTCGCTTCGTGGGAGGAGCCCTGCTATATCAATGGTTGGTCCCAACGTGATATTGATGCATTTGGCGCCGATTCTTTGTTCGGGGGCTGCCACTATTAATCAACATTGTTCATTGTTTGGAGCCAGTAGTACCTTTTCCGGACCTAATTGAGGGTCTTGTTGACACCCAAGTGACCCCTTGACGATCCACCATGTAGTTCGGTCAACACGTCGTTTACTCTGTTCCGAAGGAGAATTATGTGAGCTATCTTTGATTGTCTGTCGGAGGATTCCCAGTGGCGCTCTAATATGTCAGTGATTTCCATTGGGCCCAGTGGCTTTTGTACGTGGGGCTGCGGTTGGCGATGTCCGGCTCCTGCTTCCGTCAGAATGTCCCTATGTTTTTATCGTTGTGTTCGCATCGCAGAGCGCCTGCATCCCAGCCGACTGTGGCTACATGTGTAATTGCTCATGTCTGCCTGGCGTCCGCCTGCGCCTTGACTTTGTGGCAATGCGTACACTCTTATCGGCATGGTCGTTGCGAAAGGGCATCGGCATTATTGTGTTTTCGACCTTGACGGTGCTCGGAAGTGAAATTATACTCTTGTATTCGTCCCTCGAGGTTCTTCAAGCTCATGAGCCAGGTTAATGCAGAGTGGTCGGTGCGCAGGTGGAACAGTACTGCCTGTAGAGGTATGGAAATGTTCCAGTATCCTTACTATTGCAAGTAGTTCCCGTCGGGTGACGCTGTCATTACTCTTGGCCTTGTTCAGCGTGTTACTATAGTAGGCTGTCACACTCTTCTGTTCCTCCTGTGCTTGGGAGAGCAATCCTCAAATCCCGATGTGGCTTGCGCCTATGTCAACGAAGAATCTCCCTCTTGGCTGCTGGTAAGCAATAACAGGGGCTGTACAGAGGGCCTCCTTTAGTGTATGAAAGGTGGTCTTCACGTCTGGAGTCCATTTGGATGCTTGTTTCTCCAGCGTGAGTTTGGGCACTGGGTTCGCGATGTTGGTGAAACCGGAAATGAGCTGTCTGTAATATGGACATGTGCCGAGGAAGATACTAATTTCATGATTATTCTTCAGGGTTGGGCATTCTTGTATGGCTTTCAGTTTTAGGGGTTTGGCGGTTATCCCCTCAGGTGACACAATATGCCTGAGGTACTGTACTTCTGAAAGAGCTGGCACTTCTCCGGTTGGGGCTTCAGGCAGGCTTCTCGGAACCGCTGGAACACTTTCCGCATGTTTAGCAGGTGCTCTTGGAGCATGCGGCCAATCACGATCACGTCGCCCTGTTACACGAGACATAACTTGTAAGTGAGGCCTCTTACAACGGTCTCCATTAACCTCTAAAATGGTGCTGGAGCATTCATGTTATGGGTGAGATTCATATGCTGCTGTAGGATATCAAAGTGGTCCTAAGTAAAGCGTATCTCTCGACGAGCATTTTCCTGCAGCTTTTCTATATTTTTTTCATCCAGTCTGTCTCACCTACCCATCATGAACTTGGTCGAGTCATATAGCCTTGAAATGGACCCAGATGCCACTTGCAGCACCTCTTCTGTTGTTGCATGAGTCACTGTGTATGTGACTTGTTCCTCTGCTGCTTGTACACTGACCATTACCTAGCAAGGGGTCTACATGCTACAACATGTTAAATGCAAGTCTGCTTTTAGTTTATTTTCTTTATCATATTCTTGCTTGGGTATGGTTAGGCCCTCTGGCACTTCTTACAAACTGTTTAAATGTACAAGTGGCATTGATAAATGTGTCACTCAACCTTAACTCTTTATCGTTACTGTTGAAAATAATCAAAAAAGCATATCTTCTTGAAACAGCTGTTCCACAATGAAAAAATAATGAAGAGACAGGGAAACGTGCTTAATTACCAAAAACAGTTCTATTGGTTAAAGGTGCACTTTCCTATTACCAGTAATAATGCACAAACCAAAACATGCTCTGACTTGATGAGATCTTTGACATCACAGGAACAAAGTTCAGTTAGAGCCCTGTTAATGGCAGAATTAGACATACAGGGAGTATGGCGGGGAATTTATTGAGGAGCAGACTACTAAACTTTATACCAGGGGTTGACAACCTGTGGCACACGTGCCTTAATTTAAATTCGGCTAATATGTACATAAGAAAAGCGCTGTAACAGTGGGATGAAGGCTCTGAAATTATACAATTTTTGGCTACCATAGCAATCATTTGTCGAGTGTTGACATATTGCATGAACATACGTAAGTTTTTAGTAGGTCACAGATGAGTGAGCACCCATTTGTTTTACCCTGTTGCGTTCTGTTGTTTGAGTACTGATAAACTTTTTATGTGGATGTGCAAAGTGTTATGTGCTATATAAAGGGGACAGTTTACAGTTGACTTATGTTATTCATGAGAGATTGCGTTAAATGTCATCCTTTTTTTTTATTGCTAGTGGAGTGGGACTAAGTCCCCTGTACTACAGCCACTTCTGGCCTATTGTACCAGCCCCACATGACAGGTGAGGGTGATTGTGGAGCAATTGCTGGAATGAAGATTGGCAGGGGAAACCGAAGTACTCGGAGAAAACCTGCCCCAGCGCCACTTTGTCCACCACAAATCCCACTTGACCAGACCCCGGGCCGCCACAGTGGGAAGACAGCGACTAACTGCTTGAGCTATGGTGCGGCCAAATGTCATCCTTAATGCATCATTTGATAATACATAGGACTTCAGAGTTGTAAGGAAGAAAGCAAGGGAAGTTTAAAAGTATATACTTGTATAACAAATGATCAGACTTCATGTTTTCAGTGGGTGTTACAGTAATAATTATTTACGGAACATAATATAAGGAAATGAATGCTTGGACCAAAAGAAATTCATTCTGACATATACAGGACTCCCAAGATGTTTCAATACTGAATAATTTAAAAATATAGAGCTATATGGTAAGTCCTTTGTAGATCTTAGGCCTGTTGCTCTTGAATTGGTGTAGTTGTTCATCTGGTTATGGTCAGGAACACAGAAGCCTTAGATATCTAAGTTGATGGGGTTATTGCGGAGTATGAATTAAATTAATTGCCATTTGATGACTCACTCCATGCAGCAAAAACCTTAGGAAGCCGAGTTACTCAAGACATTTCCTGTTCTTTATTGAATGCATAGATTCCTTATCTTAATGCATAAGTTTGTTTTAACTTAACCCCATGGAGCTGAGTCCATGTTAAGCAATTAGTTGCTCAGCCACTCAAGTGTTCTTAGTGTTTTATGGAACCTGAGGCTTTGTTACTGTGTTCACAAGAACCTGCCACTAGCCCCTATCTTGAGCCGGATGAAACCAGTCCACACTGCCTTCTCCAATTTTTTGTAGCTTTCCTTATTTTGAGAAAATGAAAGTAGGCTTGTGAGGTCACAGTGCTTTCTGTGTGTCTGTGAATCCCCCCCCAATCAACTTTTGAATATCTTAACCAGTCTCTTTGAAACTTGGTATGTATAAAATGGCATCTGTGTCCACCTCAGCGATGTGCCCCAAAAATCTCCCCCATCAGTCTGGGTGTCTGGATGTGTATCCCCCTATTATTGCTAAGCATTGGCTCAGTAGGAATGTTGCCACAGCAAGGAATGCATGCAACACTAGAATTGTTGGACACATTGTTTTCTATGTGAGCTGTGTTGTATTGAAGGGAAGTAGGCGCTTAGTTCTTCCCACTACTTCTTGTTTAAGTTAAATTTTAATCCCTTCTATCCTCAGGTCTCCTAAGTGGTCCCTTTCCAAAACTTTGTGCACATACATCTGTCCAGTTCATGGTACAGTGTCTGCCAATCTCATCCTCTTTGATTTGATCATTCTAGTAATAAGTGGTGAGAGTTACAGATTACATATTTGTTTTACTTTCAGAATTCCAATGAAACATGGTATACTGAAAACCCAGAGCTGTCGCCATGTTTCCAGAATACAGTATTGGTATGGGTGCCATGTCTCTTTCTGTGGGCTTTTGCACCCCTGGAGACGTACTACATCATTCACAGCAAGACAAGGAATATACCTTGGAACTGGTTGAATATCACCAAACTTGTAAGTTTTGAGGATTAGATTTCTGCTGTTTTTTATTCCTTCCTTTGTAAGGTAAAGTGAAGGTGAAGTTGTCCCTATGCTTAATTAAGTACCATAAAAGGTAAAGCTGTCTCTGTAATGGGCCGTGAAGGCACAAAGGGTTGTGAAACATCAGGGCCATAGTGCAGATGGATGGATTAGGTAAATTGAAAAGAATCCACTTCATTGGGAATCATATCCATCATTTTGGCTTGTAGCATAGTGCCTCAACCAGCTATGCTATCGCGTGTCCCAGTTAAGCACCATAGCATGAAGTTGTAGGGAGACTAGAGGTAGTGCACTCAGGATTACTGGGTTGTTGGATTTTGTGCATTATTTGTTATTCTAATAAACACAATACTGCATGATGGACAAAGTCCCAAAACCCAGTAATTCTGAAAGATATACTCCATTGTCAGAACACTGCAGAATCTGCCTGGAGTTATAGCTTTCAGACCTGTTCTAGCTTTGGCGTTAGATGGAGATTAGTAGCAACATACTGGAGTCTCTGTGCACGCAGGGATGGGAATTGGACCCCAGTTCCATGGTCATCTAATGCTTACTTGAGTCACTGTACTGACTGAGCCAACTCAGCAAAAAGGAAAGAGTGGAAATAATATCACATGGCATCTGCTGAATGAAATAATCAACACAAGGATTAGTATGAGATTAAATCCTGACTTAATTAATTTTTTTTAATTCACTTAGTGGGGGGTGGAGTCCAGCTGGGTCCACTCGGCACAGTGGCCTCTGATTGGCATATTTTAGCCTGCCCCGGGTGATTATGATGATGGAGAATTTGGTAGAATGAAGATTGGCAGGGGAAACCGAAGTACTCGGAGAAAAACCGCCCCAGCACCACTTTGTCCACCACAAATCCCACTTGACCTGACCCGGGCTCGAACCTGAGCCGCCGCGGTGGGAAGCCAGCAACTAACTGCTTGAACTATGGTGCAATCAAATCCTGACTTAAGTTGCAGCTATGTAAGTCACTGAAATGAAATGGTCTGCGAGAACATGCATTTGTAACTCTGGGAACTCAACTATAAGCTGACATGCTTCATAAACTGTGTAACAAATGTATCCATTCTCTGGACAGAATAATAGAATAATGTAATCGAGAATTAATGAAATGGTTAAATAATTCCTGCCATGTTAGACTGGGATGTTTTAAGAAAGGTGAATATTGTGTTCTTGTGCCAATAGGTTCTGACCATTTTACTGGTGATATTAGCAGCTGTAGACTTTGGGCATTCAATTCATTTGAGTACTGATGGCGAAAATGTATCATCTGCAGACTTCTATTCACCTATAATTAAAATAGCAACATTTGTAAGTATTTTACCTTTGTATGATTTGAAGTTCTCGTAGTGGTGGTTATGAAGAGTGCTGTCTTCTGGATAAAATGCCTTGTATTCTGGTGAAAGTCAAGTGATGTTTCAGAGGACTATGTCACCTCCAACCTCAATGCTTCAAGAGTAAGATAAGCTTGTTGCCTGCTTCATGGTGGTTTCTTGCTTAGCTTACTCTTCAACCCTGAAGATGGAGGCAGAGTGTACCTCTGAAATAAGCGGTCTCCGTAGTCTAGGGGTAACGTTCCCACCTCATGACTCAAGGTACGTGGGTTCAAACCTTGCAGAGGTTGTGGAATTTTTAAGGGCGGAAAAATTCAGGGAACAAGTCCTCCGGGAGGGACTTTAAGCCATGGGTCCCGTGTCGTAGATTTACGGCATGTAAAAGATCCTCATGTCTCTAGGAGACCTCTGAGCAAAATTAGGCAACAAGTTTCCTGCCCAAGTAGTTTCCAATGCCTCTGGTAGATGGGAGAAATATCAGGTACCGAGGGCCGACCTCGTTGGCTGAACGGGGCTGATAGCACGCACCAGTACCGGTAGGGTATGGCGACAGCAGAAATTAAAGGGGGATGCACAATGGACCAATAACTGGTGTAAGTGCATGGGGAAACCCACCCCCTCTAATAATAATAAAATAAAATACCTCTGAAATGTTTTTTGGCTTTCACTGGACTATAGGCACACCATCTCAGCCGATAGAATTCTTTATTTTTACTCTTTTTTGTCTAAGATTATGTTATTAAGTTTTAGTACAGGTTGCAATGTATAGTTGGGTCTTGGCCCTTAATGGGTGTTTCATTCCTGAAAATATCTGTTTGTGACAGATTTATAATTCATGAATTTAAATGACTTGTGATATTTCTGTATGGAAGAGGTCTATACTGTCAAAGTGTGTGTTTTCTCTCTTCTGATTTCCCTCTTCTTTTGTCTTCCTCAGAGTTTGTCAGGAGCACTTGTTACGTACAATCGTGTTCGTGGACTTAGGACATCAGGGCTGCTTTTCCTATTCTGGTTCCTCTTGGCACTGTGTGGAGCAGTGCGATATCGTTATGAGCTCACTGGTGGGAACAGTGAACAGGTGAGTATCATATATGGTCGACAGAACAATAACAGGTGTTATGTTTTTTTTCCATTTGACATATATGTATTTTGAATCAACAAAATGTTAGTGTAATAATGTGAACATAGAAAAGCTATTTAAACTGCTGTAGACTGTACAGATGTAATTTTTCTGTTAGGAAAATCCACTGCAATATGGTTTTTCTGAGTTTATTTGTATGTATATGATGGTAAAAAGATAAAATTGAGTCTTATGTTAATTTAATCACCATGCCATGGAAGCATATTGGGAACAGATGTATAGCTCCACCTGTTCATAACCTGTGCACTAGGTGGAGGTAAATGGTCAGCTTAATGCCCTGGCTGCTTTACCTCCTAAGGAAAGAGCCCCTGTTAACCTCTAGATAGGATGTTGGGTGGGCTGGTCTGGATGCTGTGGAGAAGAGAAAAGTCTCTGACTTTGCCAGGAATTGAACTCTGATCTTTAGATGTCCACTCCACAGCGTAGTTACTATACTAGCTCCCTTTAGGTGACAATGTATGGAAAACAAATTTGATCTAAGGTACGATGGAGCTGTCTATTCAGTGATTTAATGTCTGTGAATAAGCAGTGGATATGTATGTTTTACTGATACTTGTCTCATCTGTTTTGTTATGTAGCTGTGTGACAAATGCAAATTGATGTAACTGGAAGTTTTTTCTTCTGTTCGAATACAGGTGGACCAGGCATTTCCTTTTGTCAGTTACATGATATACTATCCTCTGGTTCTTGCCATGCTGGTATTCAACTGTTTTGCTGATGCTCCCCCTAGATATTCTGAGTATCCTTCTGTTGAAGTAAGTGGTGAAGTTTGATTATTTTTATGCCTGGCATTCTTTTTAATTGTTTATGTTTATAGGATGTGAGATGATCATAGTCAAAACATGGAACCTAACAATGATGGGATCATTAATACATGTATTTTAATTTCTATTTGACAAGGTATTTTAATTTGTGCATATATATTTGTAAATGCTTACAGAGACCATGCCCCGAGCAGAGTGCCTCATTTCTGTCCAAAATCTTCTTCGCATGGTTTGATCCACTTTCATGGAGAGGATTTCGTAAACCTCTTGAGACAAAAGACCTTTGGAATATGAATCCTGAAGACACCTCAAAAGAAGTTGTTCCTATATTTGATAAATATTGGGAAGAAACACTTCGTAAGACATCGAAGTAAGTGAGCTTAATTCCTATATTTTTTTTTCTTGGCACTACAGCCCCAGTGGACCTAGGCCTACCTCCATGAACTCTCCGTTCACTTTGGTTTTTCTAGATCTTACACATGCGGTAGGACTCCTTGGGCGAGTGATTAGCTTGTTGCAAGGCCTCTACCTGTAGACAAACACAGAAAAACGCACACAAACATCCATGCCCTGAGTGGGATTCGAACCCACGATCCCGGCTCCAAGCGAGCGAAGACAGTTCACGCCTTAGACCACTCGGCTACCGTGACCGGCAATTCCTATAAATATTGCTCTGAATTTGTGTAGTAAAGTAATTTAATTTAAATATTGTCTAGTATAATACATGTCTGTTTGAGTAACATCTTATGTAACGCATAATAGATCATTGAAGGTCACAGGGTGAGGGCCGGTTTTTATGGCTCACTCCTCATACTCAACATCTTATGTAAAAGAAGCTTTATTTAAGGGTAAAAAAATAAGGTGAATGAGCTATTTTGTGCACTGAAGACTTCATCATGTTCTTTATTTCATGCCTTATAACTTTTATTTTAATGTGTGCATGGCTTGCCAAGGATGTTCTGGGACTATTTTGGGTAAGTTTGATAACCTCCGTTTTGGAAGTAAAAATAGAGTGTTACAAAAATGATATCTTATTTAAGTTGCAACAGATTTGTTTTTCACTTTTTAATTGTAGTGTTCCAAGTCCCAAAGCAACATTCAGCAAAACGTCAGGGAATGTGGATTTTGCTGGTGAGAAGCAACGTAAAAAATACCAGGCCTCAATTCTGCCTGCTTTATGTAAGGCCTTTGGCCCTACATTTATCTTTGGATCACTCCTGAAAATGATACAGGATATTCTGACATTTTGCAGCCCACAGATATTGAAGTGAGTATTTTTTGTGTATAAATACTGTAAAATGAGATATTAGCACAGTTTTTTTAGGAGAATTTATTAATCTCAGAACAAGCTTGAAGCAACGAATCCTTGCTGATGATGAAGAAGGAAAAGAGAAGTGAAGTTGGAAAATGTTACACATTAGTCTATAATTATAGGTGAAACATTAGAACAGATTACATTTGAGACTGTTAGCAAATTTATTTTGAGTGTGGTTTGAATTTAGAGTTTGAAGAGACTGTAAATACTTGATATCTTCTTTGCACATGAGAAAACTGTACTCTAGCTGAAGACTGGTGAACCTGACTGTTATTGAGATTTGAAGTTTTCATGACAGCAGATATTGAGAAGACTATGGCCTTGTGGGATATGCCATTGTGTAATTTGGTAGATAGATTCCAGTGTTTCAGAAGAATGCACTGACTGTATCATGGTACAAGAGTATTATATCCTGAAGATGGAGGCAGCAAGGTTCTCTGAAATGTTGGTACCTGTTCACCAGACTACATGGTGTCTCATCTCTGAAGACAGTAATATTACTGTTTTTGTTGTAATTGTGTAATTAAAATACATTACTTCCCCAGAAAGTTGAGTTTTCAAGCAGTGAAAACTCCATTAGTCACACTGGACGGAGTTGTTTGTCTTTGTAATTTGTTAGTGTGACAGACCAGACTGAAACAAATAAAAAAAAAAATCAAATTTCCCAGAAACATTGAATTTTGACTCTGAAAAATGCTTGAGTTATACACCGTGTACCAAAATGATTGACGAAACTGCACTAAGTGAAGGTGATAGGGCTTCATTTCCAGTTTCCTTCGCAACACCCTCCACACAGTCGTCGATATCTCCAATTTACGACTCATGTGGTGCACAGATTTCTTCAGACTGCAAAGGAAAGACTTTCTCACTTGTTCTACACTTTCTTCTGACACACGTGGACATCCTGCACTTTTCCCTTACAAAGGCACCCCGTTGTCTGAAACTGCTGATAACCAGTGCCTAATGCTCTTGGCAGATGGGGGATCAGTCTAAAATTATCAGTGGAAGACCCGCTGAACAGAAACAGCTGATTGATGCTTCACAAACTGCAGCACACAAAATGCTTTCTGCTCTGGATTCGTCATTTTCTCTTTGTAACGTAGAAGTGAGAAGGAGTGAGATGAAACATGGGATCAAAACTTGAATACCTGCAGTTTTGTTCCATGTGGGAAACTTACTTCTGCATGCATTTTCAAAGCTGTTATGGCCGCATGAAACCACTCCATTTTGGTACATGCTATACTTAAAGGTTTTGATCACATTTGATATTCAAGGTCCTTAATAAAATCAAGGAACAGGATAGTTGGTTGTGCAATACATTATTCATTGCATAATAGTTTTGTTATAAATTTTGGTGTATTACTTAAAACTTTCTTGGAATTGTATTGCAGGTGTTTAATTTGCATGACCAATACATGTATAAATATGGTATTTGTCTTAAACTGTCATGTATGTAGCAGTTTTTTTATTTCTTGATTTTTATTAAAAACCCATGTTGTGGAAATAGAGACAACTTCTGAAACAAAATGTGATGATGGAAAATGTCTGAATTATCATCATCATCATCAGTAATCTGTCAAGACGACAGGTCCACAGTCTCTTTCAAAACAATTCCTCCACTTAATGCGACCTAGAGCTTTCTCCTTCAAATGACAGTATCCTCTTCTGTCCCCAAGGTCATCCAGCATCTTCTTACGTCTTCTTCCTCGTCTTCTTGTCACTTCTATCCGCCCATCTATCTTTCCTTCGATAGCTTCTTTTAGAAGGCAGTTTCTGCGTAAAACATGACCAATCCAATTAGCCTTCCGTTTTCTTATTTCATGTAGGATATTCCTCTGCTCACTGACTCTAATTAACACTTCTTCATTTCTCACATAAT
>NW_019734987.1:340672-384483 GCF_002891405.2 Cryptotermes secundus
TTTAAGTATCTTTGCTATTATCTTTGCTGTATGTGCAATAAGACTTATTGTGCGATGGTCGCTGCATTTTGTAGCTTTTGTCTTTTTCTTTAAGGCAATCATTGTAACTTCTGTAAAGTCCTTGGGCCACTCTCCACTTGCATATATGGTGTTCATTAGTTTTGTCAGTGTTTTCAAACCACTGACAAAACTAATGAACACCATATATGTTCATTAGTTTTGTCAGTGGTCTGAATTATATGTTAGTTTAATAACACACCATTGTCATAAACCTGTAGATATTTTAATGTTTATGAAGTGATTAATGCAATATTTGCTTTTGATAATTTCAGATTGTTGATTTCGTTTGTTGAAGGCAAAGAGCCCTTATGGAAGGGTTACTTATATGCAATACTCATGTTGGCTACAGCATCTCTACAAACACTGATCCTGGCTCAATATTTTAACCGCATGTTCTTGGTTGGTCTTCGGATCAGAACTGCTCTTATTTCTGCAATATATCGCAAGGTGAGAGACTTCATCGGTAAGTAATGTAACATGTTGGGTTACTGAAGAAGCCGTTTGGATTGGTTATTGGTTTCATTAACCACTTAGTTACATATACACACTTGGTTTCATTAACCACTTAGTTACATATACACACTCAGTTACACTTAATTTATAGCGGTATCGCTGATTTACATGCACCTTATAATGCACTGTTGCATGCACACACTAGTCTTCTCCGGTTAACGTATCTCAACACACAAATTAGTGTTTCAGATCACTCCAGATTGCACACAATTAAGGTCTTCAATCACCCTTTAAATCTTCACA
Source organism: Cryptotermes secundus (assembly GCF_002891405.2). Lineage (NCBI taxonomy): Eukaryota > Metazoa > Arthropoda > Insecta > Blattodea > Kalotermitidae > Cryptotermes > Cryptotermes secundus. Next base: position 341,489 of record NW_019734987.1, read on the forward strand.
CGTCTTCTACGAACTTCCCATTGCTGTTACTTAAACACACTCAAACACTCTTGGATACTCCCAAATACTGACATCTGCCCTGTCTGTAACTGTTGTTATATAGCTTCCGCACTCACCACGCAGAAAACAGGCTATATTGTTGGAACGTGTTTACCGACTGATTGCATAGCAATGGTCGTGGCATGGACTCCATAGAAAACGCTGCACTCTCATTGTTGCCTTGCATGTATTTGGTTCCAAGGCGTTTTGCGGTCAGTTACTTAGCAACGCTGTGTCCATCCATGTTACAGTAACATACTGCATAGAGCAGAGTCCTTGAGGGGCCAGCATTTGTTCACTTGGTTAAGAAATTTCATACATTTATGGAATCCAATGGTTTGTGGCTGTGTTTACAAGAGCTTACCACTAGTTGCTATCCTGAGGTTCATGAATCCAGTTTACACCTTGTACACTGTTTCTTTACTAGATCCATCTTAATGTGGACCTCAGTTCCATGCCTGCATCCCCAAAATAGTCTATTATTTTCAGGCTTTCGTACCAGAACTGTGCATTCTACATGCTGTGCCTATTACCCTATCCAGACTCACACTCATGCTTCCATTTTGATATTGACCTTCCTCTTGGTCTGTTATTTATTTTCTTATCTCCACTGGGCAGTTGATATGATAAATGTAGGATTTCTTCTTTGTAGCAGTTATGAAAAGTTTTATCATCTGGGATGCAACATGAGATAGAGCACTGTTTTTTGCCTACTTTATGCTGGTTTCTTGCTCGTCATACTCTTCAACTCTGAAAATGGAGGTGACATGTTTCTCCAAATTGCTGATTGATTTTCAATGAACTGCATGTCATTGCATGCCAGAAGATAGAACTTTTAACTTTTGAGATTATATGCATGTATTCCATAACAAGATTCTTGTAATTAGACTTTTTTTATTGCTTTGTACCAAGCAGTTTTTTTGTCTTCTGTTCCACAGATTAGAACTCTTCACTGTATATGTCTTGTTTATAATCTGTTGGATGGATGTTAGTAGAAGGGATTTTGTTTGCATCAGTGTGTCATTGAGAAAGTTTTTTTGTAACTATGTCTAGGCCTTACGTATGTCGAACACTGCACGGAAAGAATCTACAGTTGGCGAGATTGTGAATCTCATGTCCGTGGATGCTCAAAGATTCATGGACCTCACTGCATATCTGAATATGATTTGGTCGGCCCCACTGCAAATTGGTCTAGCACTGTACTTCTTATGGCAAACACTTGGTATGTAAACAGATGCATAACTCTTATAAGAAATACAAAGTATTGTTATAGATTAACCCATTGTCTTCAAGATGTGGTTGGCCACTTTCCAAACAGCTTTCAACATGTTTGAAATTTCATCCTTAGATTGTGCTAGTATTTGGTTTTGTCATCATCAGATGGTACCCTTATGCTTTACTGTGTTCTTCTTTGAAAAAAGTATGCATTTTATTCATCAGTATAAACCAGGAATATCAAAAAATAAGGTAACATTACAACAGCAGGGACTTGTTACCGTTTATATGCAGCTGGAAGGATAAGTGAAATGTCATTCAGAGACATCGGTGGATGAAATGTCAATATCTTTTATAAAATTATTAAAACTGAATATTTGAAAGAAGGGGGTAATTTCCCTAGTAAGTTCTCTGTTCTGTTATCAACCTGAATCTAGCAGATATGAATATACTGACAACTGAAGAGAGAAGTCTTCTGGGATGTGACGCCATGTAGATATTGTGTTAACCAACGTTTCGGAGGAACGTATCGCCTCCATCTTCAGGGTAGGAGAAAAAAAGAAGAAAATCCCAAAGCGAAGAACTAGTGTGAGCAGGTGTAAATGGTATGAAGATGGAGGCAATACTTTCCTCCGAAACGTTAGTTAACACAATACCTACACGGTGCCACATCCCAGAAGACTTCTCTCTTCATAGTCACTTCTGTGAAAACCTCAAATCTTACATACTAACTATTTGTCCCTTGGAGGGAAAAGTGTGAAGGAAGTTGAAGTGAGTGTCAATTATCAGTTGAAGGAACTAATGGAAGGTTCCTGGACAAGGTCAAAAAAGAAATGCTGTCTTAACTTGATCAATTTTGGCTGCCATCTCCTTCAAAATAGTCTCCTTTGTGGGAATGTATACAGTAATCCCATCAATTTTTTCCATGCTACATCAGAAGCACGATGGAAGTAATTTTGTTTCATGCTGTTGAGTACCGCTTGCAATTCCATTTGGATGTCAGAGGGACGATAACCGTGTTGTTGTTAGTCACGAACTCTCTGTTGTCATGATTGGGCCAGTTGCAGTTGCACCAAAGTTTCGGTCTTTTTCATCACATTTTCTCTCAGGTGTCTCAAAACGTCACAGTAAAAGTCAGAGTTGACCATAGTGTTCGGAGGAACATATTCACCATGAACAATCTCCTTCATGTCGAAAGAAGCAATGAGCATGCTCCTCATTGAACTCTGGATCTGCCATGCTTTTTTTTTTCTCTTGGTGATTGTGGGTTCTTCCACTGAAATGATTGTTGCTTTGTTTCTGAATTACATATAACTGTAAATTCAGCTTGTCACCTATTATGTTTCTAGAAATACTCTAAAATTTGGGTCCTCCATAGCCTTCTCTTGTAGCTCAAGACACATGTTTACTCACAAGTGTCACTGCTTTTGGTCATTTGTCAAGATTCGAGAACAAACTTTACGACATTGCGGTGCACGTTCAAATTTTCTGTTAAGATCTCTTGGTGAACTCCACAAGTGATCCGAGCAGTGTCTGCAAGTTCATGGATTGTTCGGTGACGGTCTTTGTGGATGAGTTCTCAAATTTTTTTCAACATCTTCTGTCAGTTTGCTGGTACTTGGTCACCTTGAAAATTTGTTAACTTTCAGCTGACACTTTACTGCCCTTGAAACATAAATGCCATTCAGAAACCGCTGTCTGGCATAAAGAGTGTTCTCCAAAAGCCTCACGAAACAACATTTCAGGGGTTTCAGTATTGGATTTACTGGGCTTCACGCAAAACCTGATGCAGTCACGTTGCTTGATTTTGCCATCCATCAAAGACAAAATGAAACACAAAGTCAAAAAAGCACTCACGTAAAAACAGTGCGTGTTCACAGTGCAGTGTCATGTGCAGACTGATGCAATAGGCTTGTGGAAACGTGACCTTGGCCTCCCCTCTCACCTTTCACTGAGGCAGTTACAACAGTCCAGGAATCTTGTGTTCAGGTAGTAGGGTTAAAAGTATAGATTTTTTTTATTTGAACATTGTAGAAACACTAGGCATGTTCTTGCTTTCAGTTTAGTTTTAATCGAAAGAGGTGAGGCCAAAGCCATTTAGAAAAAGAAAAGAACAAAGTACTCTGGTATATTTCATAGTAGAAAAGTATCAGTGGTGAAGTAAATTTATAACATTTCTTGGTTCAGATTGTCCTCATTTTCAGTTGTCTCCATTTGATGGATGTTTATTCAAAGGAATGCAGTTGTGTTTGGTTTGTAAATTTCAAAATACATTTAAACAAATTATTTATTGAAGAAAGCAGTCTTCTGGGATTTGGTGCCAAATCCCAGAAGACTGCTTTCTTCATAGTCACCGCCGTGAAAGCCTCAAATCTTACAAATTATTTATTTTTTTTCTGAAAAGTCCTCTGGACTTTAAGGTTTAAATATAGGTTCTGTGAACATATTTTTGAGGAATTATGTGGAAAACTCAGTGGTTTCAGTATAGCTTATTGAATAGGTTGTTGAAAATAATTTCTTTTCCCCAATTTATGGTTTAGATAATGATCATTGTGAACATACTTAACCACCCTGTGACTGATTTTTCAAATTTAAGAATTGTGGGGTAGCGTAGTTGGTTGAGGCACTATGCTACAAGACGGAAGGTTGCGAGATTGAATCCCAATGAGGTGGATATTTTTCAATTTACCCAATCCTTCCAGCCGCATTATGGCCCTGGGGTCGACTCAGCCTCTTAACAGAAATTATGAGTACCAGGAATATTTCTGGGGGTAAAGGGCTGCCGGCGCGTAAGGCTGACATTCACACCGCCATCTATGAGCTGATTGTCTAGAAAATGTGGGAGCCTCAGCATCTCACAACCCTGTGGGCCTCCATGGCCTGGTACAGGGATACCTTTACTTTTTACTTTTATACTTTACTCTTTGAGCAGTAGTTTAATTTTTCTTTAAAAAAATTTAAGTATTAAATGATAAACTTTTTATGGGCATTTTTCTGAGGAACTTTGTTGTGCTAGTATTGTTTCTTGCATTTTCTAAGTACTGAAATATTTCTTAATTATAGATTATATAGCTCTTGTGAGCTATTTGAGCTTCTTGTTCTTACATGATGTGCAGAAATATTGTGGAGAGAGATTATTTTATATGTACATAAACTCTAAGAGGGTGCATAACAGCAAAATTAGCACTGTTTATAGGTAGTGATGTTTTTGTAGGTGCATCTGTTTTTGCTGGATTGGCAGTTATGGTCATTTTGATTCCTGTTAATGGAGTTGTTGCCAGCCGTGTGAAAACACTACAGATCCGACAAATGAAATACAAGGATGAGCGGGTGAAGTTGATGAATGAGGTCAGTGTAGTTCAGGTTTTGATCAGTTACAAATTTTCTGGTTAAGTGACAGGTTGTATATTGTCTAAATTAAGTTCCAAAAGACAGGAATTTTCAAATATGATTTTCTTAGGTTGTTAACTGAACAATAAGGAGATTGTTACTGTTTGTAAGTATTTTACTGGCTTATTCAAGCATACTGCCTGGATTTTAGTCCAATACAAAAATCTAAATTGTAGTAGTAAAAGCTGCAGTTCAATTAGTTTTAGATAATATCTTTTTGTAAAGCCATAATGTGTGCTTAATATGACTTTAATGTGACTGAAATGCAGATTGAATATATTACCATATTACTTTGAACATAAGACACATTTTTCACATTTTTCCTTGTTGAAAAATTGAAGTCCATCTTGAATTTGAGGAATTAGTCACAAGTTTGTAAGCTCTCCATGGGGCAGCCTAGAAAGAACCAAACACATTTGGAGCGAGTCATCACGCAACATCACCCCCCCCCCCACCTTTAACTGTGAGCCAACCCCAAACTTTTAAGTTCCTGCATTTGTCTTAATATTCTTATTTTTCAGGTGTGTTCAGTTTACTCTCAGTTTTCACGCATTGAAAAGCGTTTTACATTTGATGCTGCATTCAAAAGAAAAGTTATTCTGTGCACTGTAAAGATAGGTAATCATGCAGCTGGCAGAAAGTATGCAGTAAGTGAGGCCTGTGTATGTCACTGGTGAAGTATAAAAACAAATCAGTTTTCATGTCTGACAAATAGAAAAAATCTTTTCCTGGACCAAGGAAAAGGAGAAATTATGAGATGTATGCTTCTGTTTTAGAGTATTTCAGAGATTTACGACATGCCTCACAATTGTAGCATAAATTTTAAAGGGGAAAAACAAATGGCAATGAAAGCCACAGGCTACAAAAAGTTATATATTACTGTCATGCTGTGTATGACTGCAAATGGCAGTAAATTTTCACCATATGTAATGTTAAACAGAAAGGCAGTGCCAAGAGAAAATGTTTGCAAAATTGTAATAGTTTGGGCCCAAAAAAATGCATGGATGACATCAGAGTTAATGGAAGACTGTCTTTGATGTGTATGGGAACATCGTTCTGGTGCATTATCAAAGCCACGGACTGTGCTTGCAGTGGATGCTTTTCATGGCCCTTTGTCCTTTAGAATCAGAAATAGGTCGAGAAACAGAAACACTGATTTTGTGATAATTTATAGTGGCATGACAAGTCAGTTAACAAACCATTCAAGCGTCTTGTCTGTAAACACTATGATGTCTGGCTGAATAAATACAATCATATATTAACACCTAGTAGCAAAATAAGAAGAGTAAGAGCTTGGAAGAAGTGCCAGTCAGTATTATTCCAGAATCGTTTGTAAAATGCTGAAGATGGCATTCAAAATTATATTCTTTGGAACAACAGTGAACAAAGAGGCGAGGGTTCGTCATCAGAAAATGAAAGTGCGACTGAAGGAGCATTGGATGAACGTTTTGACTAAATAAAAAAGATAGAAAGGAATATGCATATAGTGACAATTAAAATTTTTTTGTTTCATTCTAGTATATTTTCCATTGCTTTTAGCTTTGACTGCGTTCTAAATATTTTGTTATCTTAATTGATGTGTCCTAAATGAACTCATTGAAATAAATAAAGATTTCTTATTTTTTCTTAAAACCCTCATTTAATAATTGGACAAATCTCAAATTCTAGGACGTCTTGTGTTCAAAGTAATGTGGTATAAACAAAATACACTTTGTACTGCTGTGAGCTTTTTATGGCAGCAAGTGAAGTTTTTAAAATATATTTTTGGTTTTTATTGGTTTATATGTGTTGAACTCAAATGAAATATAATTTTGAAGAAGTAATTAGTTGTAACTCTAGAGTTATAGTACTGAATCTTGATCATTCAAAGTACAGTGGTCACTATGTGTATTACATACTCTGACTGTAAAAAATACAGGGGGGGTGCATCCGCGTGCACGAGAGAGATTCTCAGAATAGACGGCAATTATTTCCATAAACTGAATTAATTGATGAAGGTGTGGTGTGTTTCATATGACTTTGGAACTGATTTTTTTTTTTAATATTACTTAGATGAACTTGAGGCTGAATAGGATTAATATTTGAAATAATTATGTCAACCTGTAAATTATCAACTGTTCCTGTGCAGGTATTGAGTGGAATTAAAGTGTTGAAACTGTACGCATGGGAGCCGTCATTTGAGCAGCAGATTCTGAAGATACGAGACAAAGAAATTGCTGTACTTAAGCAGACAGCTTATCTCAATGCAAGCACATCATTTATATGGTCTTGTGCACCATTCCTGGTAAGCCAGTAGAGTCTTTAAGTGTAAGAAGACTGTGAACAAGGAGATCTAAAGTACTGTGTAACATTTTCCACTCACACTCTATTTGTTTGAATAATCAATGGAATGACTTTCCTGCGAATAATGTTAATATTATTTTCCTGCAAGTGAGGTACATACAAGAATATTGTAAAGCGTGCTGTAGCAGTAATGTAAGTTAAATCAGCACAGTATGTTTCCCTCTGAGTAATTTTTATTTCCAGAAAATGTTTAAATTTTACTTTTTAAAAAGATTCTTAAATGGTTCTCTTGTATTTTTAAGGCCCTGTTGAAATGTTCATATAATTACTTCTCTCCACAGAAGTTCACATCATTCCATCTTTGCCACCTCTTCCCAGATCCACGGAAACTTTGATGTTTTCATCACGGTTGGCATTCCCCTCTCTTTAGTTTGTATCAGTAATAGCCCTTCCTTCTTTGCTCTGTATGCCGTAATGCATTTTGGTAAACCTTATAGTGCAGTTTGTCATCTTGACTGGTGTGATTTTCTATCATTAAACCCTTCTTAGAAATCTGATGTATCAACACCTTTGTAATTGAACTTCATGGTCTGTCTTATTTTTATTCAGTACATGCTTGAACTTCTTGTTTTTCTGTATGTGATATACCTCTTTGTGGTAAAAAAAAATGAATGTTGCATGTGTGATATTCAGTCTGTGTATGCAAGTATAACCTCACATTGTGGGCTCCTTTGTCTTATGTCAGTTAATACTTGAAATGTTAGGCAAATTAAATAGAGATTGTGTGAAGTCCTCCAGTATGTTACTTGCTGGCTGTGGACTGGATGACCAAACTTCAATCCCTGGCTACATCCAAAGTCATTCAAGAGCTGCACCTTCTGCTGGGAAGGTTTAAATGAAGTCAGATTATTTGGTTATCTAAAGAACGAGAATTTTCATGCAACTGGCAAAAATTAAAAATTTTAATGCACTTATATACACTCTAGTTCTCCTAGCTGCCACTAGCAGTCCACCTTCTTCTCTTTTGCCAATGCCATTAGAGTACAGGCTAGTTGAATTTGTTAAAATACTGTATATCCAAAATCTTTCATCCATCAATCTGCTTCTTTGCCTAGGAAGATGCATGTGAAAGAACTAAAGTGGATATATGTTGTTTTGACTTTGTATTGGATTTCTGTAAGATTTTCTCCCATGCAACTCTCAGATACTTGTAAACAGTACACCCTATTCTCCATGCATGCCAAATATCCAGGAGTTTACTGTATAAGGTGTTTCACTTACCGTGGTAATGTAGCCAGATACGTGCTATCCACATTCATGAATGGTCTTAAAGCAATGGAACTGTTATTTCTTCATGTATTGTAATGACTGTTATTTGCATTCTATTGCATATTGATCCAAACAAGATATTCTAGTTTGAGTATCTCTCTCTGTCTGTGCTAACAAGAACATACTAATAAGGGAAAAAGAATGGTTAATAGAAAATTGTTCACTTCAGACACAGAGAATGATGGAGGACTTTTCCATGTTCTACAGAATTTTGAAAATTGGGCATACTTGAAATAGCTGAAATCTTAGTGCAAAATTGTGAAAATGTGACTGAGCAGAGTATTTTTTCCCTCCATGAGAGGTGTAGTACATCAGGTAGTCTTGTGAAGGGCCTACTTCTATCATAGCAGCATATAAAATACTTTGTATCAGTAATTACACTAAATTTTATTCACAGGTTTTTATTAGTAAGTGATGTTTGCATTTTTCATTTATATGCAAATAAAACAAATGAATTCCTATGTATGGCTCTGCTATGCACTGTGTATTTATGTGTGGTTTATTTAACAGCACTGTAAATAATCTATATTATTTAGTGTCTGATGTTTGGATTGTGATTAGTGAAGAATGAATTGGGAAAGATGTGGAAGGTAGTGGTTAAGGACTTTTGTGGAAAGTGGGTTACAGACATATTTTCTGTTTGGGAGGTTCTTCAGTTTTCCCTTCTGATTCTTTTAGCTGTGTTTCCTGGGTGTTCACTTACTTTTGTTAGTAGTATTCAAAAGAAATGTTAGTGTTTGTGACACAAAGGTTTTGTTCTTGAGGTGGATCATAGATCCACTCTGTCATTAAGGCTGTGTGGATTATTGTCCTGCTATCACCACGGTATATAGAGTACTGTTACATGTATGTGTGACTGTAGACGGGGTGTGAACGATAAGCTAAATCAGTACATTAAAGTTTGTACACATTTTATTCATGAGCTGGGATAGTGCAGTCGGTATAGCGACTGGCTACTGGCTGGACAACTGAGAGGGTGGAGTTCTTGTCCCTGTGGAGTCAAGAATTTTCACTTCTTCATGTCATCCAGACCAGCTCTGGGTTCTACCCAACCTCCTATCCAGTGGGTACCAGGGGCTCTTTCCCCAGTGGTAAGGCGGCCAGGGCATGAAGCTGACCACTCACCTTCATCTAGTGTCAAGGTCAAGAAAATGTATATCTATATACAATTCTGTATTAAGTCTGTCACAACACAACAATACAGTTTTCAAGGCTAAATTAGCTTTGCTACATGATTCAGATATTCATATCCATCATCAGGCAAATACATGATCGTGTTTACACACTAGTGAATACTTGACAGTTATCATATTATAAAACACATAGTATAAAAATTACAATGAAATATAAACTTATTATAAAACAAGAGTTATTTCATAAAATAAGGTTGAAACTATTCAAGTGTATTGTATCTATATCATGAAGTCAGTCATTGCAATCTTGTATTTTCCCATGGACATTGTATATTTTAGACTTCTGTATGATAAACTGTTTGGAGGCCCATGAAGTATACAGTTGCAATATGTATTCCCTACAGAATGGACATAAATACATCGTACGATGAGGCACCGACCAAACAATTAATGTTAAAGCTATACTTCACGGGCCTCCAAACAGTTTATCATACAAAATTCTAGAATATACCACGTCTGCAAGAAAATACAAGATTGTAATGACTGACTTTGTGATATAGATTATCACTTGAATAGTTTTAACATTGTTTTACGAAATAACTCTTGTTTTATAATAAGTTTATATTTCATTGTAATTTTTATACCATGTGTTTTATAGTATGATAATTGTCAAGTATCCGGACTTACTATGCTATTGCAGTTCACTAGTGTGTAAATATGATTGTGTATTTCCCTGATGATGGCTATGAATAGCCAAAACTTGTAGCAAAGCTAATTTAGCCTTGAACACTGTATTGTTGTGTTGTGATGGACTTAATAAAGAATTGTATATAATAACACAACAGGATGCATAAAATGAAAATTGTATATCTATACATCCTCTCCCCCATATGCCTTCACAGTCTAGTGCTTAATTAGTTAAGCACAAGGCCAACTTTACCTTAACCTTATGCATTTTATCCATTCCATTTGAGACTGGGTTTGTTTGAGTAAATTTTGAAAGTAACAGAGTATGAAATGCATGACTTATTTTATATTACTAAATGTATGTTTTTTTCATAATGGAATCTCTTGTTACCTGTGGGCACAAACTTAATTTTGAAATGGTATCTTTCTTTTTGAAAAATCTGAAGTTAAGTAGTTAAATGATGATGATGATGATGATAATGAAATTTAAATTCAAGTTATTCTAACATGATCTTATGTACAAAATTTCTTTGAAGAAACATGATTGCACTTTGCTGTCAGTGACTGATAAAGCATTTCAGTGGGGTTTTACTTTGTATTTTAAGTGTTTTAGCCTAAACTTATAAAAATTTTGCATAATGAATTAAGCATATTTCCATTGAGAATTAATAAGCAGAATCCAGTGAGTCTGACTGCTGGAAGCATGTCTAAAATTAATATTTTGTAACACTATTTAGAATGTTTGATATTTTGAAGTCTGAACTGCAGTGTTAGTATTGCTTATGACGAAGAGTAAGTTATTGATTTTACTACTGCAATAGCTAAAATACAGTATTTTGAATATTTGTATATAAATATTTCACCTACTGTGTTCTTTCATGCTAGCCATATATGTGTGGGGTAAAGGGAATGGTGCGAGACACAGTTCCTATTCCTATTAAAGCAGATGGATAATGTTAAGGTGGAAGTGTATGAGTTGAAAACACATTCACTCTCTTTCTCATTTTGGTTGCAGTAAATTAAGTAACTCCTACAGTAACACTAAGAAGTTTCAGAACGTGCTGATACAGTAACAAGAGAATCTATTATAAACTGCATGAGTCATTGTAGTATGTGTAATTTTTTCTTTATGAATGTTAATTGTTCGTGTCATGTTTAGGTGGCATTGGCCTCTCTGGCCACGTACGTTCTGGTGGATCCTACTCATGTTCTGGATGCAGAGAAGGCGTTTGTTTCTCTGTCCTTGTTCAATATCATTCGAATGCCAATATCCGTACTTCCTTTCCTTATCATCACCATAATACAGGTCAGTGTAACAAGTGTAATAATTTCTATTGAGTTTGTGTTATGTATTGTCTTACCTTTCGTATTATTAGGTGTCATTGGTCACCTTTGCCACGTTTGTCCTGTCGGATCCAAACAACATTCTTGACTCGAAGACAGCATTCGTCTCACTGTCACTCTTCAATATTCTGCGTTTCCCTCTCTCTATGTTACCTATGCTGATATCGAATATGGTGCAGGTAAGCATAGACATATATGAGCTCCACATAGAAGCATTGCTGTTTGCCTGGGCAGCTTATGCGCACTGCTCTTGCATTGCTTTACTGCTTCAGCATAGTTATGTACTTGTTCTCAGGATTAAAGAAATGTACTGACTGTACGGTTGATTGCAAAAATGTAGATCAAGATACTTTCATCTTTATTCCAGTAGTTCCATATTGATTCATTAAACCTTTGGGAATCATATATTTTCACACAAGCAGAAGCACCCATTCTTTGCCGCGCGTGGTTCTCCATGTCACTGTTGCAGTATATAGTAGCTGAAACTTTATAAACATGGAGTAACACTTAAAGTAAGAAGTCACAGAGTTTCTTCATGTGTTCAAAGAATATTGTAAATGGTAATTTGTATTGCATCCAAAAAGATATACCTGAGTACTGAGTTATATACCACCTGAGAGTGCTCCTTATAGTTACCACTGTGATAACCTCAGATATACTTCAGTGCTTGCTCGTTGCGTTANGTTCTCGGTACAACGGCTCACTGTTGGAATTACAGTATCGCTATTGTTACCTCTTATGCAACGGTCTGTTCTGGTGTTTCCATAGAAGTGCCTCTCCTGGATTGCAGACACGTTACAATATATATACACACATACACAGAAGATTTTAGTCATCTGTGCTACTATAAGCATGTATGAATAGGAAGAAAATAAAGTGTCGTTATGTAGAATACTTAGAAATCTTTTATTCATTTTGTCCCTTCTGATATAAATTTCAAATATGCTGACTGCATTTTGGGCATAAATTGGTAGGGTATCTTACGTATCTTGAGTTTGAATGTAATCAGGGGAAGAATATTGGACATTGTATTTAGCCATATTTTTTTTGAACTGTGTTTCTGACTAAGTTTTATGATATAAATCGGTTCATAGTTCACGAAGGTGTGCATTATTCATAAGGACTTTGTTATGTTGAGAATAAATATTGCAGAAAGCTAAATGTATCTGAGTCACCCATTTCCTCTTCTAGTAAAAACAAAAAGTACAAATGCTAGTGCATGCCAAATGTGTCATTGAATGTTGCTTGTGCAGAACAAGGAATGCAGTGATTTGTATATAGTAAAGCTTTGAACTGAAATATACTTCAGGAAGTTAGATTCTCTTAATATGATTTGCTTATTTTATACTTCCTGCAAAAAGAAAGGCTTACTGTATTTTTATACACGCTTCTGTTCAAATAATACAAAGCTTTCTTTTTGTCATGTATGTAAGAATACATGAATGGTGTAATTTTTCTAGGCAAGCGTTTCCATCAAGCGTATGAACAAGTTCATGAATTCTGAAGAACTAGATCCCAACAGTGTGCAACATGATGTGTCTGAAAGTAAGTTGTGCTTATATGTCATTAAGTTTTCAGTAGCTTTCCTGACAGATTATGTCACAAGCAGTTAGCATTAAATTTTTTTCTTTAGTGTGTGTGCCTGTTCAGTTGTCATTCCTTGAGTTTTTAAAAAGAAAATTTAAGTAGGTTATTGAATGCTGTCAGTGTCCAGGTCATATAGCATATGTTATTTGCTGATGAATCTTAAAAGTGAACAGCACTTGCACCGTGTGGAAAATATAGATTGTTTAATCTGTTGTGAAACTAATATTAATATATTAGAATAACCAAAATCTACAGAAAAGCCATGGTATTTCTTAATGCACAGGTGTCATAATCACTAAAGTACAAGTGTATTCATATACCCATAATTTAGTGACTGAAGCACTTCTTTGTGTTAAAAGAAAAGATAAAGCTGTCCCTGGAACAGGCTGTGAAGGCCCATAGTGTTGTGAGACGCTGAGGCTCCCACATTTTCTAGACAATCGACTCACAGATGGCGGTAGTCTTGGCAGCCTTACGCACCCGCCGCCCATTACTCCCCAAGAAAATTCCTGGTATTCATTTCTGTTAGAGGTTGAGTCAACCCCAGGGCCATAGTGCGGCTGGAAGGATTAGGTCAAGTGAAAAATCTGATGACCTCATTGGGATTTGATCCTATGATCTTCCGGCTTGTAGTATAGTGCCTCAACCAACTATGCTGCTGAGTCCCCTCCCAACTTCTTTCTACATACATGCATACATATGTACATACATTTTATTTCACAAGTCCAAAACAAATGGACATGAAGCTCGTCTTATCAAAAAATGTAAGGAAATTAAGTGCTTCAGGGCTGTAAATGCATTTTAGAGGTTGTTATTGAGAGCTAGCCTTTGGTAATGTTACTGTGATTCCATTTTCCCCATTTCTTTCTATTTTTTAAAGAAGCAGACGTCATATGTATGCATGGATTTGAATCACTGGCAACTTTTGATACATTAGGCTTGGTATGAACTTTTGTGACATCTGAGGCAGGTTCATGTTAATACTATTTAATTTACTATGTCAACTTCTGGGAATAACATTATTCAGTGTATGACTGTGAAATTGGCTATGATTATAGGTCTCAGAAAAATATGTATTAATACTTGAGGTCACTTGTAAAAGGAATTTAAAATGGCAATATTAATTCCCAAAATTGGTTTCTGATTTTCTGTTTGTGAAGGGTACTCATAAAATTTGGTTGGCAGGTGAAATTGGTGGGTTGGTAGATTAAAAATGTATTTACAGATTTTATGTGAAAATTTTTTTTTGTGCCTTAAAATTACATATATGTAGATAGTGCCAGGATATGTCTGGTGGCTTTCATATACTGGAAATCTGTACTAGCTGGAAATAGAAATGTCAAAGATATTTTACTAGATGGTCTTTGAGGTTATGGAGGCGAGTATTGAGATTACAGTCTTGTGGGATGTGTTACCGTGTAGTTTGGTAGATATGTACCAATGTTTTGGAGAAATTTGCTGCCTCCCATTTTTAGGGCTAAAGTCACTGTGGCCCTGCAGATGGAAAATTCATATCTATCTACTGAATTACATGGTGTCACATCCCAGAGGACTGTGGTCTTAGTGCTGTCTAGATGGAAGAATTGAAGTAATTGTAATTGTAATTGTAATTTATTTCGAGTTCCAGAAGATCCAACAAAACTGGTTACAAACCATAGGATATAGAACATGTTAAAATACAGACTAGAACATGTCAATATAAACAAAATATAAAAATACAATACAATCATAAACACAGTTAAGAAATCATTAGAGCTCAAAAGAGCATGTCACAAATATAAAGCAAAAAATAAATAAATTAAATAAATAAATGATATAAATGGCAACAAATATTATCATAAATACAATAAAACTTTTATGCAGATAGACTCATATAATTAGTATAAGATAACATGCAAATTCATTTAAAACCATTATTTACAACATCATTCATTAACACTATAATACTCCTCCAAGTCATAAAAACAATGAGTAATCAAATATCTTCTTAGAGAAATCTTAAATTGCTTGTATTTCCCAACCATCCCCTTTATTTCAAGAGGCAAATTATTAAATAACTTTATACCCGTAAAATAAACACCTTTTTGATACAGTGTTAAGGTGGAAGTTGGGAGATATAAATTACTTCTCTGTCTTGTCTGGAGATTATGTGCATCATGGTTAGTAGTGAACAGTTTACTATTCTTTGATACAAAGAGCAAAACTGAATAAATATATTGAGACTTCAATGGTAAGATTCCTAGCTGCCTAAAAAGATTTCTGCATGAATGCCTATTACTATATCCTGTCATTAAACGAACTGCTTTTTTTTNATGTGACACCATATACAGGGTGTAGCTGAAAGGTGCAGACAAACTTTGGGCACAAATTTCACATACCAAAACAAGACAAAATGGCAGTATGAACACATGTCCAGAAACATTTAATTTGTGAGTTGTAGCTGAAAGAGTACATTTTTAGCAAGTCCTCAAAATGTCCTCGGTGCATACCTTGACATGTCTTATCATGGCCTGCCACATCCGCTTTTGCAGGTAGGCTTACAGGCATCCACAATATGATGATTAAGTGCCTCTTTGTTTTCAACAGGAGATGCATACGCAACAGTTTTTAGGTGTGCCCACAAGTTAAAATCTGGTGAGGGTGGAGGCCATCTTGTTGGTCCTCTGCCTGTTCATCAGTCATGATAGGTGTTACTGAGAACATCTTGTACAGCATGGCTAAAATGTGCCGGAGCACCATCATGCATGTACCACATTTGTGGTTTGACTTCCATGGTCTTCCAGTAGCTTTGGCAGATCATGGAAGAGGAGATCTCTGTAGCAGTTGTCTGTAAGCTGGTGTGGCAAAACATGCGGGCCAACCAAACAATCACCAGCAGGGTAATTTTGAACACCTGCTATAAATGTATTCCTTGAGCTATTATTCACAAATATTTCTGGACACATGTTGATATGGACATTTTTTCTTATTTTGGTATATGGAACTTGTGCCCTAGATTTTGTCTGCATCTTGCAGTTACACTCTGTATATTGTGATAATATGATCTGTTAATCATAAAATGTAGAGCAACATTTTGAAAACTGTATGAACACTTGAGTGAAAATTATATTGTAGTTATTTTACAGTGATATTTTATAACAGTTTTATATTTTTCATACTAATGCCTCAAATTACAGAGTTTTGCATTCAAGTCTGTACATTGGTAAAATTACCTCTGACAAAGTAACTCAATGGAGCACATTCCTTGAGAATCCAATAATTTCTCTGCTAGCCAAGAAATTCCCAGCATTGTATGGACTCCAGAGATTTATTAGGTTTTTTTACAAGAACCTGGCAGTGCTCCATATCCTGAGCCAGATGAATCCAGTCCACATGTTCCCATCTTATTTCTTTAACATTCATTTTAATATCCTTCCACCTACCCTTGGGTCTTCCAAGGGGTCTCTTTCCTTCATGTTTTTATACCAAAACTTGGTATGCATGTCTCTTCTTTCCCATGGCCTGCCCATTTCATCTTCCTCACTTTAATCACCCTAGTAATATTTTGTGAATAATACAAATCATGACACATCATCTTATGGTTTTCTCCAGTTTGCTATAATTTCCTCCACTTTTTATGCTATTTTTTCTTCTGTTTTCAGGGTTCAATTGCTTATGTTCCACAGCAGGCATGGATACAGAATGCAACACTTAGGGATAACATTGTATTTGGAAGATCCATGGATCATGCTTCGTACCAAAGGGTTATTGAGGCTTGTGCTTTAAGACCTGATCTGGAGATGCTCCCAGCTGGTGATCAAACAGAGATTGGAGAAAAGGTAGTGATTTGATCTTGAAAATAAAATTTGCATAATATGAATCATAACGAATTATATGCAGCAGCAATAAATGTGCAGATGCGTAGAGAGCACAGTTTCGCTTAGTGGTGGGTGGAGTCCAACTGGGTCCGCACGGCGGCCACTGATTGGCGTATTGTAGCCTGCCCCCGAGTGATTATGATGATGGAGAATTTGGTGGAATGAAGATTGGAAGGGGAAACCGAAGTGCTTGGAGAAAACCTGCCCCAGTGCCACTTTGTCCACCACAAATCCCACTTGACCAGATCTGGGATTGAACCCAGGGCGCCATGGCGGGACGCCAGCGACTAACCGCTTTAGCTGTGGTGCAGCCAGAGAGCACAGTTGCTCTCTACACATAGATTATTTAGTTGTATGAATTATTATCAAAATACATTTTCACTAATACCCTGGTGACTGTCGTGTGATTTATTGTGCAGTTCTACTTACACCCTGACTCCATGTTCTTCTAATAACTGTAGCCTCCTTTATGACAGACACCCCTCCTCCTTTTGTTTCCAACTCTTCACTTTATTCCAAGTAGCAAGATATAATTCATTACCCTTATAACATTTTCTCAATTTTATTTTCTTCAAAATTATCCATGTGTTATTCATTGTTAGGTTTCTTAAGTTATATTAAGGTCAGGTTGTTTACCTTGTGCCCAACCCCCAACCTGGAGGACCAGAGGCTGCCTTTCTTTTACCCCTTCAGTTTTACTTATGTGGCATTTGTGACCTTATGATGATCTAACCCCTTCTGATGTAGCTCTCCAGATGATCAGGATATGCAATGTCCTCGCCACATTAGGGTAGTAACCCAGATGGAGATTAGTTCGCAGTTTAATTTTTTGAATCTAAAAGTTTGGGTGTTTCACATTAAAAATGTGACCAGTGATAGAAATTGCCTTTCTGAAACTTGAACCTAGTGCTGGAAGGCGGTGAAGACAGCATACTGTGCTGAGGAAAAGCCACAGGATATGTGTACAAAAATGTGAGTCAGAAGATGAAAGAAACAGATGCTTCATGCCATATGCTTTTTTATGTACCAGATCATATTCACCTAGTTGTAATGACTCCTGACAGTTGTCACATGGTGTTCAGTTTTGTAAAGTTTATAATTGTGCATTTTGCTTACATTGCAGGGTATTAACCTCAGTGGAGGTCAGAAACAGCGAGTTTCCCTTGCTCGAGCCGTCTACAACAGCGCAGACGTTTATTTTCTGGATGACCCCCTTAGTGCAGTAGATAGCCATGTTGGCAAACATATTTTTCAAAATGTTATTGGGCCCAGTGGCATGCTTCACAAAAAGGTATGCTTTTATCTCTGATGTTGTGCAGTAAATCTAATAGGTGGACAGTGTGTCTGTCATAACAGATGTCTGCTATAACCAAGTGAAGGGGTAGTCATGGAAATACACCATAGTATATGAAATAAACCGAAACACAGTGGGATTACATAAAGGTTGTTATGGGGAGGGGGGGTTCTCTTTATTTGCAGTAGTTTCTAACTGCAAAACCATCTTAGTACCTAAGTATTTCTAAAAATTCACAATTGTACATGGCCAGATTTTGTCTATTGTATCTGAAATTATAAGGAGCAATTACTCTGTTTGTAATTGAGTGTGGTAAACCACAGAGTGAAGCTTCATGAATAGTATCAGAACATAATATATAACCATACACAGAACTTATTATATTTACTCTTATAATGTTTCCCCTTTTACTGCTGGTTTTCACTCTCAAAATAGGGGGTAGGCAGGTACATTTCCTGAATAGATTACTTGATTCTATGTAACAAGAAAAAAAAAGGAGTCTTCTAGGACATTTATTTCTATGTTCTGTGCAACTTTTTGTCAGTTCTGATAATATTTAATCAATTTAATTCAATAAAATATTTGGTTTAAATTCTGTTATGAAATTATTATATGTACTCATATAGTAGAATCACACTTTTTAGCTCAGGAACCCAAATATATACTGATACCTGTATTGGCATGTGATTTTTTAGCCTGTTGCTCTTAGAATCGATGTCTTATCCTTCCAAAACAGTAGCTATTTTTATGAAAAATACATGTATTATTGTAGATGGGCCAGATGTCTGCAGGTGCTGATAAAGAAGGAAGGGACTAACTCTTAACAGAAGCAGATAAATGCTATTGTAGGTTGGATTAATGTGCCTTTGTCCTGCAATGAGCTATTTTGGGGTTTATGATGAAAAGTAAACAACATAATGACAAATAAGTGGCAGAACGTTATGCATTAAAAAATAAAATTGTATGCTTTCGTCTGCAGAACCCAATGAGGGTACATTGTGCATGTAACTACAGTAATTCATGCAGTACATTTGATGTTATTTCTTTATGGCTTCATATCTTACTTCCAATGTCTAATGTTATTCATATTATATACTGAAACAGTGTTTGAAAAATAATAAGATCTGAATTTATAATGGTGCAAATCTTCTGGAGTCTAATGCCAAGAAGTCTGGTATTTGCGTGCCAGTGTATTCAAGGAGCATACTGCCTGAAAGCCAAACTACACGTATTTTAACCCAGAAGATCACAATATTACAAAATTAGTTATAGTTTCAATTGTAAAGGTAAGAATTAATATGATCCCAGATGCTAAAGAATGTTAGGAAAGGCAACTTGAATATGTTATGTCAGAGGAGAAGGAATGTTCAAGGTGTTCCAGAAATTTATGTTTATGGACTCCTCCAAGTGTTTTTTTGATGAATGTTAAGATAAAACTGCCCCTTTATAAATATTCGCTGATATGTAATCTTTGAGTATGTCTAGAAAACCGAGATTAACGGTCGTGGGGATCCGTCGTGCTGACCACATGACACCCTCTATCTGCTAAAGTTGGCACTAACTTCGCCAACAAACAGTGACCGGTTGGTCAGTATAGTTCGCTTGCAGACTACAGGCCATGGAGTTTGTTTTATAATCTTTTAATAAAATGAGATGCGGCAGTGTGGTCTGGATATTTGCTCCTACAAACTCCACCATACCATTCATTGATGAAGTCTGCAATGAAAATTCCCTTGATAAAATTTTGTCTTATACAGAATTTTCAGGGAATACATATTCCCACATCTCAGTCAGCTTTAAGTAAGAAGAATGCTGTCTTCAAGGATGTGACACTGTGTAGATGTTGTGTGAACCGACATTTCGGAGGAACATATCTCCCCCATCTTCAGGGCAGAAAATCCACAAGTGAAGAACTAGCATGATCTGGTGACTGCAGACTGGTTCCTCGCTCGCGGATTTTTCTGCTCTGAAGATGGAGGAGATAAGTTCCTCTGAAACTTCACACAAGAGCTACACGGCACCACATCCCAGAAGACGGCATTTTTCATAGTCGCCTCCGTGAATACCTCAAATCTTACAAAGCTTTAAGTAAATTCTTCATTAAAATGGTTTCATTTTAAATTTTTGTCAATGGACAGTTTCAACTCCATCAAGGAATTACATGTTGGAGATTACAGGTGTAAATTTCTGGACACCTTGTATTAGAAAAATGGCCTAATATACTTTTATAAGTTTTGAGAAGACTGTAACAATACATGTTTTCTTACTTTTATATGAAATTAATGCATTTTTTTATGTCGTAGACAAGAGTGTTGGTGACACATGGAATCACCTATTTGCCAGATGTGGATATAATTGTTGTTCTGAAAGATGGTGAAGTTACTGAGCTGGGCACATATAGGCAGCTACTAGAGAAGAAGGGGGCATTTGCAGAATTCCTAGTTCAACACCTGACGGAAGTTGATGGTGATGATGGCACATCAGAAGCTGGTAAGAGTAGCAAATGCGTGCTTCTTAAATTGAATGACATAGGAGAAGTTAGTGGTTACTGTTGTCATAGTTTGTAAGAAAGCATTGCTGAGAGGATCGCGAATGAAAATGAAGAAGCAGAAGGGACAAAGGATAAAAAGTAGAAGGATGAATGGGGCAGGAAGAGGACAGGCTCTGACAGGTGCAGTGTCGGTGTCCTAAAGCATTCTGAAATCAGTAGGCACTATGTTGAGAGTAAAAGCTTTGTCTAAATTTCAGATTATGGTCTTCTGGGTTGTAACACAATCTAGTTTTGTAGATGAATATTAGTGTTGGTCTCATGTTTGAATGGGAAAATGAATGTGGAATAGAAATATTATTTCTTACTGAAAACCGTCACAACACAACATCAATAACACTTGTAAGCAGCTCTAGATGATACCTTTGCTACATGTTTTGGTCTTCTATAAGGCCTTCATCAGGCATATACATTAAACCTTTCGTTATTGAATCACATGTTAAATATAAGTCCCAGTGCTAAACTTTCAAGTATATACAATGGTATAGAATATATGAGTGAGTTAAAATCTTAATTGATCAGTTACAATAGAAATAGTTTGTAACCCAGTAGTAAATGAGTGTTCCATTGTGGTCTGCCAGTATACAGTTTACTGGCAGACCACAGTGGTGACACTGACATAGGGAAACACAACGACAAACCCATAACAGCCACAAAATAGCTGGATAAAAATTAAATTTAACAACTAGCATGAAGTAAATAACGACGTGCATGAGAGAAGCACAGGAAACAAATACAGTGCAGTGGTCTAACTCAAGGATAGAATTCACCTGATGATGGCCCAATGAGGCCAAAACATGTTGTGAAGATAAATTATGTAAAACCAAGAAAACTTGAGGAGTGTGGACGTTCACTTTTAATGTGTAAATTTATATGCTATCATAATAGCTTATGGGCATATTATTGATTTTAACTGTCATAGTATTAAGATGCATTTTTAGTGAACAACATATTCCTAATGTCTTTTTAAAGTTGTATTATTGACATGTTAGTAAAATGTGATTTTATATGTTAATATTCTGGAATGCTGTGTTGTAGAACTGAGTACAGGATGTTTCTGTCAGTACCTGTCATACTTGTGGCACATTAAGAACTATTAAGAACTGTGGGTACAAGCAAATTTGGGTATGGTATCAGGGCTTAAGAACATTTTGATATTGACTGTATGGTAATATATTTTGTTTCAGACTTGGATGAAATTAAACAACAGTTAGAAAATACAATTGGTACAGAGGAACTTCAGCAGAAACTTAATCGGGCAAGATCTAGAGTGTCTGAAAGTCAAAGTGACATAGGTTCTCTCTCGGGTGAAAAAAGATCATTATCAGAATCACTTCACAGGTGAGTTGTCATGTTATGAGTGTTCGCTATCATGTTTTTTTTTGTCACCAGAATGTATCAGAATTTGAAAAGGTATCATATTTAATCAAGGACTGATTTTCTTCAGAGGTCTTAAACATTAGTGGTGACATCTTGAATGTCCATGGTTGAACAGACTAATGCTTGAGGGGCCTTTGGTGGTGTATCCCATTGTTTAACCA
Organism: Cryptotermes secundus; assembly: GCF_002891405.2. Lineage (NCBI taxonomy): Eukaryota > Metazoa > Arthropoda > Insecta > Blattodea > Kalotermitidae > Cryptotermes > Cryptotermes secundus. The sequence continues at coordinate 363,736 of NW_019734987.1, forward strand.
TATGCCATGTAAATATAGTACAAAATTAACGCGTGTCAATTATTTTATTGCAGTAAACTATGAGCCTTCTAATATCCTGCAGATGGAGGGAGAAGTATCTTTGAAATACCATTCCAGCTCAGGATATGTAAAAAAAACTGGAAAGTTATTTCTTTAACTCATTCAAAAAAATCAGATCTAAAAATGCTGGGTTTCATAACAAAGAACTTGATGTATATTCTTGCATTATGGATATTCCTAGAATACTGATGAGCATAATACAAGGTGTGTCCCAAAAGTCATGAAATATATTTCTTTCCCGCGCTCCTATTGGTTGGAGCGTGCTGGAACTGGTTGGGTTAGGAGGGGGAGGCCTTTAGCTTCACAGCGAGCCAAAAGTCAGTCTGTTCGAGCATCAGAGGCGTCAGTATCGCTGATTTAGTGCACCTGTGTTTTGTGACCACGTCACGGCGTGCGATGGCGGATACTTTCGAACAACGTTGGGCGGTCAAGTTCTGCACAAAGCTCAACAAAAAAGCTGCCGAAACTCACGAACTGCTTAAGCAAGCCTATGGGGAGTCTTCTCTATCATATGTGCAAGTTACAAGGTGGGTGAAGAAGTTTAAGGAGGGTCAGGAAGGAGTGGAAGATGACCCCCGCTCTGGACGGCCATCAACAAGCCAAACCGATGAAAATGTGACTCATGTGCGTGATTTGTTGAATACTGACCGTCGAATGACTGTCCATTTGTTAGCTGACACTCTGAACATTCCAAAAACCGTTGTGCATCGCATCTTTATGGATGAATTGAACATGCGAAAGGTGTGTGCCAAGCTGTTCCCCAAATTGTTGACGGACCAGCAAAAGGCCAATCGAGTGTTGATCACGAGTGAATTGAAGAAATGTGTGGAAATTGAACCTCATTGAGAATGTACTCAAAGGACGCCATTTTGAAAGCATTCAGGCTATCCAAACGGCCGTGACAACAGCTTTAAATGAGGTTCCCATCGAGGCCTTTCAGGGGGCGTACCGGGCATGGGAGATTCGGTGGAAAAAATGTGTAGATGCTCATGGACCGTACTTTGAAGAATGTTAACACTTTGTACCGATATCATNAAATTTAAACATAGCACATAAAGCACTAGCATCTCTGTCACTGAGCAAGGTTGCTCACATGGTAATGCTTCTGTGTTGTAATCGAGAGGTGCCTGGCTCAGATCTCAGTGGGGACACTACAAATCATGGCTGTCTATATTTGCTCCTGGATGGCTGCATCTGATCAAATTAGGTCCAATGTCCTTTTGAAAATGTGTCTATGAAACAAGATATTGGTCAACAGTGGTTAAAATACCCAAATCTGATTTTGAATACAAATTGAGCAGCTCCAGAAATATTTTGGACAGGTTATTCATGGAATGGATACTTATATAAATTTTTGTCTGTGCAGTTAATTATTTTTGAGGTGAAAAAGAAAGTGAATTTCTTGAAGTTGTGTGTTTGAAACATGTCATCTGCACTTTAAAACCTGTATATATACAGGGTGTTTCACGACTTTAGGGCATAACTGCAGGAGGTGATTTCCTAGGTCTTTGTGATCAAAAAAGTTCATATAAACATGTGTCCGATTTTGGACGGTTATGGAGTTATGACCGTTTTTTCATTCCTGTACACACCCTCGTGTGAACTGCATCTGTCAGCTGGCAGGTCGCTATTTTTAGCCAGTTGCAGACAGCATTCTTGTTATCTCGACACTTGAGAGGTACCTAAGGCGGGGTGGGTTTGTATGTCTGACACGGTTCACAAACCGAGCGGCAGCCTGTGTTGCGGCCGGCGGTGGCATTTTTGAAAATCAGCTTTAAGCACCAATAAATTCAAATTAAAGGTAATTTCATGTAGTTAACTTTACATTCATACTTTAAATGTATCATGTATTATGCTGGTTTATTATTTTGTTCCGTTTATTGTCAGTAATCGTTACCTTCTATTCCGAGTTTAAAATGGTCATAACTCCGTAACCGTCCAAAATCGGACACATGTTTATACGAACTTTTTTGATCACAAAGACCTAGGAAATCACCTCCTGCAGTTATGGCCTGAAGTCGTGAAACACTATGTATATATATTTTACTGATTATTGCCTATTGTCATTTATACAGTTTATATAATGACACTGTCAGTAGCACAGAATGTAGCATTGAATGGTAGGATTATTAGTGAATAACGAGTTGGGACAAATCTGTAAGGAACCATTCATGGCTGTTTCTGTCCTGCCATTTGACTGGAGGGGCTGAGGAAAAGCACAAAGTAACCCAGTGTGGATGGGTCAGCTCCTGAATACAAGCCAGAAGCTCACTGGTGGATCCAACTTGCATGGCTACTATATTCTCTACATACCAGGAGGAGGAGGGGGAGGAGAAGGAGCTGTGGTCATGACATCGGTACTGATTTATTTTTCAGGCAACACTCGGTAGAAAGCAGCACAGAAAAGTCGGGCTCTCTGCGTAGACTGAATTCATTGGACAAAGGCACCGGCTCTAATTCTAACTGTGTTGCGAAACCTGTTGGAGATAAGCTAATTGAAGTTGAGAAGGCTGAAACTGGAAGTGTAAGTTGATGGATCGCATCTTTTTCCATGTTTATAGCTTTGTTATATTTGTGCCAGCTTTGTGTATTTATTAATTATTTTGTTTGGGTTTTGTACTGTAAGAAATGCAACTTTGTAAGGATTTAATACAGTGCCATGATTCATCATCACTCATTTGTACCTGTAGATTCTTCTGTTTTTTTTTTATATTGTCTCTAAAATAAAGCAGAAATTCTTTTTCCCCATGTACCCACAATGAGAAGGAGTTTTGCATGCTCTTTTCTGAAGTTACCAATGTGGTAGGATTACTAGCAGAAAGATGAAAAAATATTAACTTAATTTACAGCCTTCTCTAACTGTGATATCATTTGGAGTTCTGTCTTCTGGGATGTGATACCGTGTACATGTAGTCCGATGAAAGTCAACTGATGTTTTGGAGAAACTGTAACCTCCATCTACAGGGTCAAAGAATAAACCAAGCATGAAACCAGCCTGAAAGCAGCACATTGTCCAAAACGTTGGTTGACTTTCAGTTGACTACATGATATTATATCCCAGAAGATGGAATTGTTCATAACTCCTGTTGTGAGAACTTCAAATCCTACATAGTGTTTGTACGAGTAGTTCGGGGTGGGGGGGTCAGTAAGAAGTTGTTTTTGTCAATGACTGACAAGGGTTCAGTGTATATGAAATACTTGAAGAGAAAATGGAGATACTGAAAGCGTCGTCTCATGAAAACCAAGGTGTGTAGGTGATCGTCCACCTGTCTGCATGTTGATTTTTACTGCACATGAGTTAAGGGAACTAAAAGATGTGTTTAAGATCACAGTCTTCTGGGATGTGACATTAGTCTGATAGGTAGGTACCATTGTTTCGAAGGAGCCTGTTGCTGCCTCCTCCAGTACAGAAGTTGCTTCCTTCAAAATGCTGATTTCTCTGTAACTGACTACACAGCCTCATATCCGAGATTACCGTAACCGTATTATTAACTACTGTGAGAATCTCTCTCCAACAGTCTCTGTCCAGAGCCAGATTGATCCAGTCAACACCACCCCATCCTGTCTCTCTTTTAAGATCCATTTTAACATTGTCCATCCACCTATGTCTTGGTCTTCCTAGTAGTCTCTTTCTTTCTGGCTTTTCCCCAAAAATTCTATATGCATTCCTCTTCTCCCCCATTCATACTACATTACCTGCCCACCTCATCATCCTTGACTTGAATATTCTAATTGTACTTGGAGAAGAGTATATGTTATGAAGCTCCTCATTATGCAGTTTTCTCCAACCTCCTGTCACTTCATCTCCCTTTGTTCCAAATATTCTCCTCAGCACCCTGTTCTCAAACACCCTCAGTCAATGCTTTTCAACAGTACTTACATTGTTATAATGTTTTCCTCACAGGTGAAATGGCGTGTTTATTCCCATTACCTCAGGAGTATTGGACTCTTCCTTTCTGGTGCAACAATATTTTTCAACATGGTTTTTCAAGCTTTCTCAATTGGCTCAAATGTGTGGCTTTCGGAGTGGTCAAACGATAAAAATGTCAGTGTGAACGGGACAGTAGATGAAAGCAAAAGAGACCTTTATTTGGGTGTCTACGGAGCTCTTGGTGCCGGCCAAGGTAAGTCATACATTTCCCACTTGTCTGCTGTATTATCAGGTGTTTATTTTACTGAGAATTGGATATAAAGTTTGCCTCAATGAAACAAGACCAAAAGATACTGAATCTTAATTTGGAATTTGGTGGGCTTATCTCCATTTTGAGATCTGTGATAAATTGGAGCCTTAGAGCTTATGGAAGTATTCCTAAAGGAAATATCATGAGTGTTAAACATGAAGAAAAGGTGTCGTTTAAATAATTCATTTGCATTTGAAACCATGTTTATGGGAAGTAATTATGATTTATGGTAGTGACTATAAATATACTGAACATCCAGGCAACAAGGGGTGGTTCTCTGTTTTTTTAGCTTTATCTTGGGGATTGCACCCGTTCACCATAAAAAGTTAATGGATATCGCATAAATGGTTACAGTTGATGAGCCCCATTGAATGAATATTTTGCTATATTTACTTGGTAATATGCAACTTACGTCTTTGACACTTTATATGTGCTATTTCTGCCGTATGGAATTACCAAAATTGATAATATTATGCATTAAGGGCATGATTTTTTATAGGTTGTGTTACCTTTGCAAATACAGTAACTCACCAACTCACATGGTTAATTTGTGTGCTGAAGGTTTCTGTATAAGATGAAAAGTATGTAAGTCCAACACTGTTTAAAGTCTGTTCTCTTTTACATATACTTTTGTTTTGGTCAATAGATAAAGCTTAAAACATGTATTTATGTATCTATGTATGTAGGGATTCATGCAACTCAAACCTGCAAGAATCAGGGACTTAGTTTATAATTATTTTGAGATATTCAGTCTGTCATACATTCTGATTGCTTTCACTGCCAGATTGTTATATGCATTGCTAGCTATCTGATCCAAGATGTCACCAGTTTAAAATAAAAACTTATTTAGTGACTTTTAGACCTTATAAGCCATTTACCAGCAAGATGATAGAACTATGTACTTCTTGAAGTGTGCAAGACAAGGATGGATAACCATCAGCACAGTGTTTTGTTCAGAAATGCTGTTGGAAAAATGTTGAAGGTCAATGTGTTACAGTAATGGAATTCTTCAGACATGGAGGATGAAACAGCAATGGTGGAGATATCTGTAACCACTAGATGTGTTATGAGTATTGTACAGGCATTGAACAGGTACCTCTAATATGAGTGTCTGATATGTGACCATCCTAGTTTTGTCTCAATTTTATCTTGGGTTTGAGTACCTGGATGCTTGCAGCTCTAGTGGATCATGGGGTAGAATGGCTCATGCTTTTATGTTCTGTCTTTACTGTGATGTCAGTGCAGTTACATTACTAGTGCATTTGGGTACGCTAATGTGATATTTTTGATTCCTGTCTGAAACATGGCTGACCTTAACTGGTTTCAAGAAAAGGAACAGTGCATTTGTAGGTTGGCAGCTATATTATATAGAACTGCCAGTATTTGTGCTGCTGATACAGAGAGTTGCTAGTATGTTATTCAGCTTTCTGTCCAGTGTTCAGCTCGTGAGGTGAAGAGATGATTCGTAAGGCAGACGTTCCCATGAGGAAAGTTCTGTTCTTCTGTGTGCTAGTATTATGCCAAGATGGTCAGATGACCCACATAAAAGTAGAAACATTGAGAGTGGAGGAAGAAAGAGAGGAGAAGAAGAAGAAGAAGAAGAAGAAGAAGAATTACGTGATAGCGGTGGGCAACCGAGAAGAATAAAAGAGGTTAATATGAGATACAAATTGTGATGCTGGAAACTTCAGGATGGATGTAATCTTCAGTAATCACACAGATAGACTCATGCACAGATGTGGCTGGATATCAAACCAAAGGCTGTCTGAATGGGAGACAGGTATTTTTGTCTTGATAGTTAATAGTATAAAATCCATTCCAGATATCCAAGTTTGTCTTGCTTGTCTGAGTAATTATGGATGTGCTGTTGATTATATTGCAGTGCATATATTTAATGACACAAAGACTGAGTTTGAATTGCAAGATTATGGTAGCAAATCCACATACTTAATTTGTAGCAGTGAAGACGTGCCAGAGTGGAAACGAGTATCTCAGATTATATTAACTACACAATAGCCTGGCTATTTTTAGATCCCTCTCAACAGACAGTCTGCAATGTTCTGAGAGAGGAGCAAAGACGTCGTGAGTCATGACTTCATATACAAGATGAAGGATTCATTGATACATGAGGTGTTACTTTAAAGTATGGCCACACCATAGCTTAAGCAGTTGACTGCTGGCTTCCAACCGCGGCGGCCCGGATTTTATCCCAAGTCTGGTCAAGTGGGATTTGTGGTAGACTAAGTGGTGCTGAAGCAGGTTTTCTCTGAGTACTTCGGTTTCCCCTGCCAATCTTCATTCCACCAGTTGCTCCACAATCACCCTCACCTATCATCTGGGGCTGGTATGATAGGCCAGAAGTGGCTGCAGTACAAGGAACTTTGTCCCACCCCACTAGCATTAAAAAAATTACTTTAAAGTGAATGGTTTATGCATTTTTGCCTCTGTTGAAGGAAGAGATTCATGTTCTGAGTAATTCCTGATTGATGTATTGGGTGATGATAAAAGAAGCTAGCTATATTTTTATGTACGCTGTACATCTTGTTTGGAATATGGAATTTTATTACACATTCTTTATCATGTATGAATCATTTTTGATAGCATCCATGAATGTGTCTTACCCAAGATTGGTTATGTGAAGTCCAGTCTGAGCATGGATATGTATAAGATCTGGAACACAATTAGAAGGCTCTTCTCAAAGGATGTCAGGACAGCATGCCATAGTTCAGGTGTTCAGTCACTGGTTTCTCACTGTGGGTGCTTGTGTTCAATCTCATGGCAGTACATATGGGATTTGTGGTGGACAGGGTGACATGGGTACAGGTTTTGCTCCTTGCACTCTTGGTTTAGGCCTGCCAGTTGTCATTCCACCAGTGTTCCATTCTCGCATGTCATGTGGGCGTAGTACGCTGGGCCCACTTGCAGCCTCGGTAGCATGGAACTGGGTATGATTTCACTGGAAGAAAAAAGGAATGTTAGGAGTAGTTCAAGCCTTCAAGGATAGTTTTATTATGCTTTCCATAGGCTCAGTACCTGATGAACACATAATTATGTAGTTGTATCCATCTGTTTTCTTGGTACATCTTCCATATTACGTGATGAATTTGGATGAAATGTGATGTGGGAAGTCTGTTATATGGGGGGTTGTAATAGACAAATCTGAAACAAATTTAAGTTTGCCTGTAAAAATATTTTAAATGAAGTTAATGTTTATTTTTGGACAGACTGAGAAATTTGATATCCCCATAAAAATTCTGTTTTATGTGTTACACATAGAATGTTCAGCTTTTATTCTACTTGGCTGCTTGAGTAGGAAGGTCATGTGGAAAATTGTGTTCGTAGAACAAAATATAAGGAAAATCTGTCTTTGTATGTTATGTCTTCTTATACCCGAGTCTCATTCTTAAAATGTATCATGAAACTACCATAATGTCAGCATTGATATTTGATTGAAATTATTATTTTTAAGGCCTGCTGAAAGCAAACTGGCATCTTGAAGTGTTGCCTTATTTGACTAAACATAATTTTCAGGTAGAAGCAATTTGTGGATATGGGAATGCTGTACATAAAAAATATCATTGATATTGTTGAGCCTGTTGTAACTGCATTATTTAGAGCAGTGTGTCTGTACTTTGGATGATATGTTATCAATGATGTTACCCTAGGACTGCTAGAGGAAGGGGGGGGGGATTCTTGGATTTATTGTAGACAGTTTTAAATTGAACTGTAGACCTGTTTTAAGGTAAAAAAATGTGTTTTAAGGGTTGAGGTTGTCATGGTGGGTCCTGTTCATTTTCTTTTGTTCAAAATGTCATCTTCTTCTTCTTCTTCTGATTGTATCAGCAGTAGAAAGCCATTTTCTGCCATGTAGGTTCTTTCACAGGAATGAAAATAAGCTATAATAAGTAGCAGGTTGCTGGAGAATATATCAGGTACTGATTGGAGGTTAGTGGTTGCAGGAAATGTTGGAAATGACACACAAGGGAAATTCTCAAATGAAGGCCATGTCGTATATGACAAGGAAAGGATTAAGATAACAGCCTTCTGGGAAGTGATGTCATTTAGTTTTGTACGTGGTGCCAACATTTCAGAAGAACCTGTTGCCCATGTCTGTCACGATAGAAAAGTGAAGGTGGAAGTATCAGGTGTCTGTGAAACATAGGTACCTAGCTGCCAAACTATAAGGTGCCCCATCCCAGAAGCTCATAATCTTAAGTAGTGTTTTTTCCGCCTTTAATGAAGCATTTTCAGTTAGGCTGTCTAAAATAAAATAGTATCACTTTCGTAACTATCACTGGTTTTGTGAATCTAAATGAAGATATTGGATCAGCGGAGAAACAATCTTACACCAAATGTTCTGTTCATACGTATCACTTCTAGCAGTTATCGAAAGTTGACAAATGGAACATGGTTAGTGTCATAAGGTATCATTAAAATTAATGAGAAAATATTTGATACAAAGAGTTAATTTACAAAGTCAATAGAAAGTCCGTCGAATGTAACAATTTGTAGGTCACTTCTTTATCACTTCTGCCTTACATGTTTCGGTTTGACACAACCATCATCAGAGGCACTTACTACAATTATGAAAACACTGTCGTTGTTTAAGATGTACACAGTTATGTTTGCTGCGTGGACGCTGCTACAATATGTCGACGTGTAAAAGCACAACACTTGCTAGGATTGTTGAATGCACTATCAATTCTCACATTCCATCCGAAACTGCCCTCAAGTTAAAACGCCAATGTTAAAATATTTAAAAAATTTAAAAATTTAAAACATTTGATGTAAAATGTTAAGCTCCTCCTTGTTAATTCATCCCGAAGATGGGAGATGTCAGCTTGAGGTTGTATGGCTTATGGCTAGATGTTTCCTATGTGCTGTGTGTTGTGTAGTTGTGTGTACACACAATTGATAGTGCATTCAACAATCCTAGCAAGTGTTGTGCTTTTACACGTCGACATATTGTAGCAGCGTCCACGCAGCAAACATAACTGTGTACATCTTAAACAACGACAGTGTTTTCATGATTGTACTATGTGCCTCTGATGATGGTTGTGTTAAACCGAAACATGTAAGGCAGAAGTGATAAAGAAGTGACCTACAAATTGTTACACTCGACGGACTTTCTATTGACTTTGTGATTGATAGTGTAACGGACCAAAAAATGAAACAATTAAACAAAAAGAGTTAATTTATTTTTTCAGTTCAGTTTAAAAGTTTTGAAATGTTCTTATATATGATATATGAGACTTAACTCTCTTTCATCAAACATGTCATAAATGTCAGAATATTGATTTATGGGTCAATCAGTTACTTTCTTTTCCTTTGACTAATTTATCTAAGAAATACAAAGCATGGTAGTCCTAGAGTGCATGTTTTGTGTTAGATAAAAGTTGAAAAGGGGTGACTACTGCAGTAGAAAAGAAAGTTAGATATTAAATATCAGATTTTGTTATGCTGTAAAAATGTTTAATTTTTTATCTTAGATCTGACAGAATTTGTACTTTCACATATATTAATGGTACACAGATTCTATGCTTGAAAGAACTACTTTTGCACATATATTTTCAGCTTTCATTTTCAGGAGAAATATCACGTCAGTTATAAGATACACAACATTGAGGCCTGTAATTATGCTTTGTACAGTTCAGAATGTAGTATTAAAGTGTTACAGTGACAACTTCACTCTCTATAAACAAGGTACATAAAATGTATACAAAAGTGTGCATTCTACACAAAAATATTCTGCATTTAAAACAAAGTAGACACTATCATATCAGCATTTGTTTTTATTGATGTTACATGTTTCTACCCTTATACTGGGTCATCATCAGGTGTACAATGATATCAGACTCAGTTGTTGAATTGCTTCTAGCAATTGGCATCTGATTCTTCAATAAGGATCGTAATTGTGCACTTGAGTGTTTTTTAAATGTGTAAATTGAGTCTTTCAGTTAAAATTTTAAGATACTCAAATAATAACATTTAAAAAATTTTATACTTTTGTATACATTATATCTACCTTGTTTATAACACACAACAGGATTCACTCCCCATTATAAAGCAAAGGTTTTAAAGGCTCAGATTTGAAGTACAAAGAAAAAAAGCACATAAATTTCAGTATCCTACTGAATAATTCTTATTTTTCACCATCTTCCTGTAGATGGGGGGTTGGTAATTTAAAATTACATGCATCCGAACCACTAAATTGTACTAGCAGCCACCAGTATTAAATTTCATTGAATTCTGAATTCAAACTCTGTCTCCATAAAACATTTATTATAATATAAATATTAATTGGTCAGAGAATTTTTCGTACTAGTACTAATTTTGACTGTAGTAGAATGTTCATTTTCACTGTAGACATTCTGCAGATACCACTGAGAAGAACGGAGAGAGCTTTATTTTAGGCCTGGTTTTATTCGCTCTCAAATTCTGTATATTTACATGTCAAATTGGTGTCCTGCTGTAGCATAAGGGCATCGTATATTTGTGTAATAAACTTTTCATCACATGTTCAGATGAAACACCTCAGACAGCAAATTGCGATAATGCGATGTAGTGTGATTTTGTTGTCAGGTGACTGGTGTGTATATGAGTGAACAGTGATATTGCAGTGTACATTTCGCCCTTTGCTTTTTCCATTTACAACACTACTAGGAAGTGCTATCAGCCCGGTTTCTGCTGGCTTTTTGAATTGTAAATGAGGTTTTACTATATTGAATCTGAGGTTCTCATGATGGCGACTATGGAAGTATTGTCGTCTGGGATGTGATGCTGTGTAATCTTTTGGAAGTTTATGGATGTTTCTTCAGAGTCAGAGTATGCAAAGCAAGCAAGATGCAGGTTGGCAATACCAGAGCTCTGCTGGTTCCTTGGCTAGTTCTTTTGCCAGGAAGATAGAGGCAATATGTTCCTCCAAAATGTCAGTAAGTTTCTACCAGACTATGTGGTGTCACATTCCAGAATATAGTACTCTCTGGGATATTAATATTGTGACATCACTAGCGGGATCACAGAGTTCACGTGACCCCCACCTCCCACTACGCCATCTATGTCACAGTATGTTTGAAGGAACAAGGGTTTTCTGATTTTATTGTGGTAAGGTAAAGTTGTCCCTATGCTTAACTAATTAAGCACTAGGTTGTGAAGGCATATGGGGGAATGGATGTATAGATCCACATTTTCTTGGTCTCGACACTAGCTGGAGGTGAGTGGTCAGCTTCACGCCTGGCAGCTTTACCCCTGGGAAAAGAGCCCCTGTACCCCTTTGATAGGAAGTTGGGTGGAGCCCAGAGCTGGTCTGGACGATGTGGAGAAGTTAAAATTTGTGACTCCACCGGGACAAAAACTCGAACCTCTCACTTGTCCAGCCAGTAGCTAGTCGCTATACTGACTGCACTAACCTGGCCCGTGAATAAAATGTGTACAGTCTTTAATGTACTGGTTTAGTTTATCATTCACACCCCGTCTACAGTCACACATACACGTAACAGTACTCTGTACCATGGAGATAGCAGGTTATAATTGGAGGAGCAAAGGGTTAACTAACATTTTGTACACTGACAGTATGCAGTGTTCGTGCACTAATGGCCAAAATGCAATGCTTGATAATTAAATGTTCATTTCCTTATCTCATCTTTCCTCCCTGTATATGGTGATAATTAAGGTATGCAAATTTCCACCCTCGGCAATAAGTTCAGATGTCCATGTTTAAGATATTAACAAAAACTACAGGAACAGAAGTTAATTCTGTATTTTAATTTTTTGCACAAGTTTCGTGTTCTGTCTCCCATACTGTTCACACAGCAGTTAGACACTGCTGTCTGAACAGTTTGTTACTGTGTTTTGAGGGACACATTATAGAATTTTTCTTGAAAAGTTCAAGGTTTGTGTCATGGAAAATTGCTCCACTTATTGTGCTCCGTTTTAATTTCTGGATGAACTGCATGCTAAGTTCTAAATTAATAGGAAACTTTTCTTAACTGAAATTTAATTTTACCGTTTTCTTTTAATGTGGCAAGAATTGTGTGGGTTGGAACATTGAAATCCATATGTTAGTCAGAGTAAATAACTGTTGAAAAGGTTAAACAGTCTGTGTAATCTGAAATTTTTTGTTTAGAGAGATGAATCTTCCATTCTTTTTGAAACTGAGCAGCCATAAAGTTTATTACAATGGTATCATTGTATTTTATATGGTGCTTTATTCATTTGTGTAATATTGTAGTTTATTTTACTAGATCTCTCACAAAGAAATAATTTTTAAGCAATATATATTGAATTCATATTTAAGTACTTTTCATATAGGGTGTCCAGATGAAAGGTGTCCAAAATAAAAACTTATATCTCAGAAAGTAATACACGTATCCAGTTTATGTCATCAGAAAGGAAAACCCTGTAAGTTCATTTTCCATGCCCAGCTTACACGCATGTGCCACCATGTTAGGAATCACTTGGACAGAGTGATGGCTGGGAGATGGATCGGAAGAGGTGGATCAATCGCTTGGCCTCCCAGGTCACCAGATTTAACCCAACTGAATTTTTTCTTGTGGGGTTATGTGAAGAACTTGTCTACCAAGTTAATACTAATGACCTGCAACACCTGAAAGCCAACATAAGGGATGCTGTGGCTATGGTAACACCAAACATGCTTCAAGCAACGTGGAACAAGGTCAAATATCATCTGGATATTTGTTGTGCCACCAAGGGAGCCCACGTTGAAATTTATTGAGAAAGTTATATACGCAGAAAAAACTTTTAATAGTTTCCCTTTGTAGTGGTGTAACCCACAAATGTGTATAATAAAAGCTTTCTGAGATATAATTATTTTATTTTGGATAAATTTCATCCAGACACTCTGTATTCAATAAATTTAATAGCCTGACCAATTTCTGAGACATTGCATTTGACAGTTAAGAATTTTGTACCATCCTGGTAGTTTCATCTTTCTTTCAGCCTACATTTTCAGACGTGTTAATTATAGAACACTGTAATGATTTCCAAGAGTGTCAGTAAAGAGAGGCCGAGATATTCAGATTGCAGGATTGTAAGCATTGTTCAGTGTGATGGTGTGTTTGTAGTCATTGCAGTGCTCATCTCTTCAATGTACCTGGCATTGGGCACTCTTCTGGCAGCTACTTATCTCCACTCCCAGATGCTCTCACATGTTCTCACCAACCCCCTGAGCTTCTTCGATACTACACCCACAGGCAGGATCTTAAACCGGTTCAGTAAAGATATTGACACCCTGGACAACACAATCCCACATAATATCCGGGCATGGCTCACCTGCCTGTTTTCGGTAATGGTATCATTTTGTAACTTCCTGTAACCAGTATAGTGAGAGAAAAATAATTCGTTTTAAAGGAAATTATAAATCAGTCGTCATCAGAGTGCTATAGAATAAGGTACCCTGCTGTTGGAATATTCAGACTTTAAAAGTTTTGTGCAGATCTCTCTCCCTCCCTGCCTCCTTTCTCCCTTTCCCTCTGTATGTTTTATCAATTCCCACAGTTGACATTTATTCCTTGATTGGTTTAGTGTGCTATGGAATAATATAGACCGCCAAAAATATAAATAAATAAAGTCAAACAAATCTCTCTTGCATTCATGTCAGTTACTAGTTAATGCAACAGATTTTGTCACATTTTGCCAGTATTTTTGTGGATGTTCTTGTGACAAAACAAAATTAATAGGCGAAGAAGCAGAAAATTTCTGTCGTGTTTACTGCTGCAAGAATCTCAAATCTTGCAAGATGAGAAAGGTGTTGAAATATTATATTTAATGCCATGTTGGAAACAAAAACTGTGAAATTCTGTCTATATATTAGCATATATAGCTGAGTAAAGTAATTGTGTTGTCTGGTACTGAATCTTTTATGATAGAGATTAATCATGCCAGTACCATTCTGATACTGTCCAGTAGTATGAAAAATGCTGTCTTCTGGGATATGGCTAGTCACCTCTCATGCTGCTTCCTCAGTCACGGATTTTTCTATCCTGAAGATGGAGGCGATACATTCCTCTGAAACAGCAGTTCACACAAGATCTACATTGTGCCACATCCCAGAAGATGGCATTCTTCATAGTCACTGCTGTGAAAACCTCGAATCCTACCTATCCAGTAGTAGTTTGTTTCTATTGGATAAGAGCTTCTATTTTAAAATTTGCCTGATTTTGTTAGTGACTGCCACCTTCCCCCATTGAGTTTCCTTTTGTGCTGCGCTTGGTTATTTGTGGCTTGGTTTATTGAAGTTTGCTAAATATCATCCTTATTATTAAAGCACCTGTCAATAATGCAACAATACTTTAAAATATAAAAGACATCTAGAATATGTTTCTCACTAAAAGTGTAACTTTAATACTTTATGATGATGTTAATTGTTTTGTTTTCAGGGAGACCACTATACATGTGAAAAAACTAGAGACGTTTTAGTAATCTGAGAATCACTTTTAGTGTATAAGTTATACTTTTAGTGTCTTAATGACATATTATGATTTTAACAACATTGTAAAGTATTAAAGTTACACTTTTAGTGAGAAACATGTTCTAGATGTCTTTTATATTTTCAAATATTGTTGGATTATTGACGGGTGCCTTAATAATAAGGATGATGCCTCAATGCAACAGGATGCTAAAATACAGCGTGTATCACAACTCAGCGGCAAAACTTCAGGAATGGACTCCTCATGTAGAGAGAAGAAAAAAGTATATGACAACATGGGTCTGGAAGTTCATATAATTACAGAGTAGTAATTGTGTCTACACGCCATTGAAAGGAATTGGCTACATTAGTGCTTTCTGTCGGTGGGTCGGCTTTTCATTGGGAGGACAGCCTTTCTATCAGTGGGTTGGCTTTTCACTGGGAGGACAGCTCTGTGATCATCATGATGTCACCTGTGATTACTTCATGATAAATTTTCCTTTGCCAATTCTTTTCAGTGGCGTGCAGACACAATTACTACTCTGTAATTATATGCATTTCCGGAACCATGTTGTCATAAACTTTATTTCTTCTCACTATATGAGGAGTCCATTCCGGAAGTTTTGCCGTTGAGTTGTGATACACCCTGTATAATATTTGCTAAATATGTATGAAAGTTGCATTTCTCTTGATGTCTGTTCATTTTAATGCTGAAGATTAGTAATGAAACATTGCACATTTGAGAATATATGGTACTTTCTGAAAGAGGGATGCATGGTGCAAATGGAATTCCATGATTCTAGATTTTCGTAACAAAAATAATTAATATTCATTACCAAAGTTATGTCAGCAGAACCTGTATTTTAGGATGGCTATACAAAAGGAGTTTTCATTTGTGCATGCATGCATAGCTTTTCTTACCTGCTTTCTTGCTGTTACTGTGTTGTTGCTTTATGTTGCTGTTGTATAGCTTGATTTATCTTTATAGTACTAAGAGATATATTTAATTTGTGAAAAAGAAAATTTTTTGGTAGGTGTTAAGACACAGGAATATGAAGAAGTCTGCTTGGGCTTAAGAAATGTTTCTGTGTTGAACAAGAGAATAATAGTTTCCAGTTCCATCAGAGGCTTGTGGATTGCTTTGTCATGTTTGAAGATTGTTTTACTTTTGAGAGCTTTGAACTATCCAGTTTCAGCTGAACTAACTGTATAAATTAATACAGTTAAGGGTGCTGACCAATATATGAGGGCTAGAGGGATTCTTTGATTAAACACTTCAATTGGGATAAGCAAATACCATTTTTTTATTATAGTAAAGACTAGTTTTATATTCTTATCATGTACTGTTTTCTTTCATTGTCACTATATTTGGTTTAATGTGTTGATCTTTATACATATTGAATTCGGGGTACATTATGATTGCTATGTCTTCAGATTTTATTTCTGAATTTATATTGTCATATTAGTTGGCAGAATATTTAATCATAAATACAGAATTCCTGAGTTTTGAAACCTTTATTAAGCTCCAAATCTTACGATCATCTAACATGTTGTGTATTCTTCAGAGAACAGAAACTTCCATTGTGTAATTATCTTGAAACCTTCCCTACGTAGCATTATTGTGGTTTCATTGGCTGAAACCTAGATGTTGAATGCTTATGGTGTGTTATGTACATGGAAAGGTTAGCAGTGTCTTGTTGGAATGGTTGCAGTAGTGTCAGTCCTAATGTCATTACTTGCCAGTTTTGTCGGAAGGCTGAATGCATCACAAATCCTGCATGCCCTCTTGCTGGGTAATAATGAGATGTCTCATAGTATCCTTTGATGTTAGTCCTGTTGGAAGGATGTTGAATCGCTATTCTAAGGACGTTGACATTGTGGATAATGTTTTGCTAGTGACGCTTAGATGATGGGCATCATGCTTTTTTGCGGTATGTAACAGGGAAGTTGCACTTGATAGCAAGCTGAATTGATTGTGGAATTTGGGTCATCTTTGTCACCAGTATTTTTGCAGAATTTGTGCACTTAACTGGAATTCTTAATTAGTTTTGTGTGAAGCGGTGTCAAGAATTTGTAGAAATTCATGTTGTCACAATTTAGGGGTGTGACTATAGATGGAATATGGATCGGTGAATAGGTTTATTAACCACTTATATGCACCAGTCGGAACTACAAATTACAATGCTATTACTGATCTCCACACTTTACAAATCACCGCAGCACCAGCTAAGCATTTTCCATCCTGCTGTGTCTTAAACAGCCGTTCCCTGGCAATTGCATCTAAGATTCTTCAGCTTTCAGCAGTTCTTCTGTTGTTGGTATGGGCAGTTGCCTAGCGATAGCTCTGATGTTGTTGACATGTTTACCAACCATTACCAAGCAGTGCATGTTCCTTCTTGCGATTGTTGCATAGCAGCAGTACTGTGTGCTACAGTATATAAAGTGATGGTATTCAGGATTAGGAAATGTAGTTACACATGGAATTGTTGTTAAACTTTGTTATGTGCAGGAGATACTTAGATGAGCATTTCAGAGTGTTCGGTCAATATGAATTTCAACTTCAGCGAGGGATTTATAAATTAAATTCACAATAAGTGAGTGTTGTTTTTCATATATGCGAACAAAAGAAACAGCTTTGGGGATGTGAACAGTACAGTTTATTTGGATAACAGCAATATTGAAGAGCCCCAATTGATACTGAATATGTTTTAATATACAATGCAGCTTCTTTTAAAACTCATAATTATATTTTTTGTAAATTTGTGATCCTGTCCTTTAATGCATTTAAACACATCTGTAGTTTGTATGATTTATTCATTGTTATTTATGATACCAAGTTCTGTATACCCAAGTTGAAACAGTATATTTTGTTTGTATGAGTATTTCCCCCATAAAAAGGTTTAAGTGCACAAAACTGCAATACTGATATGGTGATGTTCCCTAAATCTCATTTCCATGAAGAGTCCTATCTTTTGGGATGTAATACCAAGTAGGCTGTTAGAAGTCAACTGATATTTTGGAGGAACGCATTGCTTCATTCTTCAGGGTCATTGAATAAGTGAAGCAAGAAACCAGCATAAAGCTCTGCTCTGATTGCTAACTGCTTCATGCTGGTTTCTTGCTTGGCATTTTTTTCACCCTGAAGAATGAGGTGACATGACAGATATTTCAGCAGTTTTTCCAGAACACCAGAAACCAAAATATTCTAACCCTCTCAGAGTATATTCATTAACCAAATTTCATCTGAATTAGGCTAATCACAGATTATCATATTTTTGATGCATTTATTCAGCTAACATTATATTTGATGATAGGTAATTATGTGAAAGAGCTTTACATGAACTGTTTATTTGCCAATTTGTTTGTTGCTGTTAGTAACTTGGACTGTATATTGTCAGATCATTGGATGATGATGAATAATGAATTGGAAAGGATATGCAAGGAAGTGGTCATGGCCCAATTCTAGGTACTACCTGAACTGTGGATTTGTTATTCACTGTATAAGAGTTGCTTGATACCAGCTTTATTGTAGTGTGAAAAATGTCATTTATGAGACAAAATTAATATAGATTCTAAAGGGTTCTGATGATAGTATATAACACTCAGAATTACTGGGGTTTTTGGACTTCTCTCATTGTCCAATATACTAGAAACTAGAAAACATGACATTTTGGAAACTGGATCTATTTCCATCCTCGGGTAAGTCAAAGTCAAATTGTGACTGACAGTCAGTCAGTCAGTCAGTAAGTCTTGGTGTAAAGCCCAATCTTGGGCTCATGACCAGATATTTATTACTCTTTGACACAGTCTTGTTTTTGTTGGGCGCCCTCTCTGACGAGAGGACCGGTCTGTCTTTTGTATATGCTGCTGGCCCTTGCCATCGCAGTCTTTCTTGGGTCTGAGTCCCTTGGGACTTGTGACCATACTTTACTGTCTCAGATTTGAGACTTCTCTTTTTGTCATCTCCTATGACTCACAGGGTCATGGTGGAGGTATTTGACCCTGCCTCCATACCGGTTATCCTCAGTTTTGGGTAAACAGGGAAGACACTATATAACTGTTGTTATATAGTCTGCACTGACCACACAGAAAACAGCCTCTGTTGTTGTAGATGAGTGTTTACTGTGACGTTGCATGTCAACAGTCACTGTGTGGACTGTACTTCTATTATTGCATGCGTTTATGTTATGGACATTACCTAGCAATGGCTGATGTTTACAAATTCACTGCTTACCAGTGGGTCTATACACCACAATATGTACTAAATTAATAATGTTCATTGTTATTAGATGCCATGGTTGAGGACTCTGCATCCTGTTTGGGAGGTCCTGGGTTCAAATATTAGCTCATAGATTAGTTATCCTGACCATGTTTTTATATTTTCCCCTCAGTTTCTCCAGACAATTGTTAGGATGGTACCTCAATTTGGGCGACAATCATTTCCTGCCACATCCCTTCAATTCATTCAGTGAGCATCTTACAGTTGAATGCTGTAGTGATATACTGACAGCTTCATTAAGCGAACCATAAATAAAACATCCAACTGTACTGTCATTAAAGCCCTATGAAAATGAAACCAAAAAGATCCGGGAATACCCATTTGCTGTGAATATAGGAGACCCCTATCGAGGACAAATAAAACCAATTGCTGCAAGAAACTAACAGTGACCAAGATTGAAGGCAATGGAAGAGTACAAACAAAGATAGGCACTGGAAAGAGACCAGTGGCGAGGCATCATTGAGGCGGTTAAGGCCTACAACAGGCTGTGAAAAAATCCATTATGATGATGCGAATATAAAGTTGAAATGAATATGCATGTGTAAGATTTGGCAGTTGTCGTATGTAGGGAATACATAGGGAATGCAGTCCCAGCTAATATGTGGAGAAACATCTTGAATTACGAGTATTCTGTCAGAGTGAAATCATCTCTGAATGCATGATGCTTTGTGTTCTTTAAACACAGGCAGGTTATCAGATGTTCATGCTATCCAAAAGCAAGCTTTGTCAGTTTGAAACAATCCACCAAATGCAACTTTTGAGCATATGAAGAGATGTAACAATTTTTAGGAAAAATTTGTCTCTCTATTTTTGTCAGACCTGTTGTCTGTGATTTGGTTCTCTGATTGATATACCCTGAAGATTCTATTAGAGATATGTGAAACATATGGGATTTGGAGTTCATACAGTGGTGAATATCAGGATTACAATTATGTGGGGTGTGTCACTGTAAAGTTTGGTACCTGTGTACCTATCTACGCAGCATGACATTCAGGAAGATTGTAGTCTTGGTGTGTGCACAAGTGTTAAAGTCTGGATGCATAGAGAGATATTCAGACAGAATCTTTATGCATAAAAAATATGTTATCATTAAGATCATATATAAGAATTCTTACACTCAAACTCAGAATAAAAAATTAACTAAATCCCCAAATTATAACTGAAACCTTGAATAAGCTGATCATACTCCACTATAAAATTGAATTATTACTGTCTTTTTGTGCAGATTATGAGTTTCTGTGTTTGCTTTTTGGTTTAAATGAGTGTGAGGGTGGATTTATGGTGAGTGGGTTCAAGGATATTGGTTGTGTTGGTTTATTTTGCATCGTTGTGTAACAAAGATAGTGTTTGCATTTGGTGTGTGGTCAGATGTGTCATGTGATGTTCGGAAAGGTGAGAGTTTGTTCGCAGAGCTTATATTTTATGTGATTGAGGTGGCATTTTCATGATCTTGGGTGTTTTAATGAACTTGTGATTGATCAGGATTGGTAGAATTTTTCCTTAATTTATTTAGATATATTCTACCGTACAGTGTGTTGTGTCATGTGGAATTTGGATAGGAATGTAGGTATGATATCAGCTGTCTAAATTGAATTGAATTCAATTCAATTGTGTGACATGACATCTTAAATCATTTCAATTAAATGATGCAAATTTTCTCATGTTTGATGTTTCTGCATGGGGTAAAAGAAAATTATTGTGGCATTTCTGTTTTACAGAAATGTGGGTTGAAGCTCTTTTTACAGATATATATATTTGTGAAGTTTTTCCTATGGGACTACATAAAGGATCCAGCGTATTGC
>NW_019734987.1:384652-395994 GCF_002891405.2 Cryptotermes secundus
GTCTCAAATACAAAACACTTTTCTTTATATTTATAACTCTGTTCATTTCTGAGAAGATGATGATCAAAATTGTGACATAATTTAGAAAGATCCTGTATTGTCTTCTTCATTGTTGGTTTTATTTCTATTTATTCCTTTGTCTGGTATTCTATTGGAGTTTTATGCATTTTGTTTATTCTTATGTTTCGTTATTTGAGTTCATGTAATACCAGACAATTATGTTCCACATCTTCTGAACGAGAATGAGTGTGTGCAGTGTGGTGAAGTTTGTACTAGTATTTTGTCTAGACAATGGAGAAAGGAAATAATGTTTCAAACATCAAAACAGTCCTGAGGTATCTGAAAGATGTTACATATATAATTCTGAACTGTTTAAATTCAGTGTAATTCCGTACCTTTCAACATTTGTTGGTATTTGTCTTGTACTCTCTGACTCTTCTGTTACACTTTGCTCATACATTGAATAGCCAAGTGAACAGACATCTGAGTTTTTATCTTTGGTGTCGCTTTTTAATTATCTTAGGTGTAATAAGGATATCATCACTTATTACAAGGTATATCTGTGTTTGGGGCTTAAATAAATCCAAGTTCAAACATATCAGATATATTGAATAAAATCATAACGAAACTATTAGGTACCTGGCTGAAACAGTTGCTCAGCACAGCCAAGAGTATGAAAATATTTATAGGGAGTTTTATTTTTTTTATTCATGTTATTTTCATTACAGGCAGTTGTTAACTACTGCATTTTGTTCTCTTGGCATTGTGATCCAAGAAGTGTGAATACTTTACACAGTGAAGATTCTTTTTGAGTTGTAGTTTTCCAAGATATCAAGGAATCCTAAGGTTGGGGTGAATGCTGTTTACTTGATTTCACAACAAGTTGTTCTATAGGCGATAAATTAAGAGTGTCTTATTTTAGATTAAACCTGACTAGTGAATTTAATTTGTATAAACACTATAAAGTAAATTTGAATTCTATGCTAATTTAATTTAATATTAACTACATTCCTATCAGTGTTAAGAATGTCATGTTTATATTTTGTGATTTACATCATTTAACGAGAAATTCTAGTTGTAAAACTTTTAAGAATATATGAAATGCTGCTTTCTGATGTAATGAGTCTGGTAAGACTATGAAGACATGGATAATAGTATGCCATTTTTATTGTAGCCATGAGTGTATGTATCCATACACTTAGTAGCAGTATTGGAGGACTCACGGCAGCAAAATTGCTTCACCAGTCTTTATTGAATAATATTATACATTTACCTGTAACAACCTTCTTTGATGTGACACCTGTTGGACGTATCTTGGCACGTTTCTCAAGTGACGTGCACGTCTTAGATGCGGTCCTGCCTCACTTGCTCCATATGTGGCTTCCTAATCTTCTTCGGGTTAGTAATCTTATTCAAGTTCTTTTTCTGATGATTGTCAAAATAATGATAATTGACTGAAAGCTTCTGTGATGCCATAGCTTTAGGTGAGGGGTTGTTCTTTAGCTTGGAAATGGAATTGCAAGGTGTTTGTATGATTCAAAGAAGAACTTACTCAGTGTGAAAGAGAGTTTCAGGTTTGAACTTATTTTACACATTTGGTGTCATGTGCTAAAATGTATTCTTGTAGCACATTCCTTATGATGTATTTGCAGTATTTCTTTTTATGTATCTAATTGTCAGAATTTTTTTCAAGCCTTATCATGAAACGTATGACAACAAGATTTGCCAAAAATAGAATATTGGTGATGGATATAGATTATCTACCAATGCTGGGTCGAGTTCTCATTGGTTAAGTAGTATAACAGTAACACCTTAATGTACCTGTTTTGTATGTTTCTGTTTGTCTAAGTGATATGGGATAGGTGTAAACCTTGCAAAATGATGCAGAACTTAGAATAGAGATCATGTGTCAATGGGAACATCGTGTTTTGATGCACTGAGCAATAGTGAATGGAAAATGAGACAGGAATATAAGCCTTTCAAGGACCAAAAATTAAAAATCGGAAGGGGTTGGGAAGAAAAATGATAAAGGATGAAAATAAAGTGGTGACTTACAGGTTTTTTTCTCTTAACAAGACAGATAAATACATAAAGAGGGCAGGAAGATGTTTATTTTGTTTGGTGAATGGAAGTTGATTTCTAATTCTGAGAAAATAAGTAGGCACTAAAAATCATGGTCTAGGAAGCAGAATCTTGAGATATGTAATATTAAAAGATAGTATCTTTGAGTGATATTAATTAAGACAGCGGTTGTAAAAAAGCTGCTGCTTGTATATTGATGACAATGGAAGGTGTTTTTTTCAGGCCTTCAGGCATTGTGCATTTTCTGCATATATCAAACTGCAGGATTTATTTATGTTTTTTGGGTTTGCAAAATAGATTTGAAAGTCTGTTGAAGCTGAGTTAGCTCACTCAGATCATGATCGGTTATGAACTGTGTGATTGGGGTTCATTTCCTGGTAGGGACAGGAATCTTTCCTTTCATTGCTTCATTGAGACATGTTTTGAGTTCCACACAGGCTCTTATCCAGTGGGTACTGAGAGTTATATGCATGGGGGTAAAACAGCTGGGGCGCGCACCTCTATCTAGTACAGAGGTCAGTGTGTGTGGAGCTGTACCTTCACTCTCACATTCATCTTTATACTTAGATGATTAACCTCAGTGGAAAGTTACTTTTTTAATATTTTTGAATATGGTGGCTGTAATGGATGATATATAATTCTTCCCCAATATAAAAATGTGATGATTCAGACAGGACCATATTTATGTTGAAGCAGTCAGTTATGCTTGTTCATGAGTTTATGTAGCTGCTGTTTAATCTTATGTTGAAGTATCTTTGCTCTAAGTGAATTGATATCTCTTTGGATAACATTATATTCTGTGAAAGAGGGCTTATATACAGTATATTTCAAGAGTGGAACACAGTTATTGCAATTGTGTTTTGTCTTATCACATTAATTGTTTTGTGGGAACCTACCATAACGCATCTCCAGGCCAACTACAAATTTATGGTTTGCTGGTAGAGCAAAGCATGCGCTAGCCAATCAGTGTGGGCCATGACAGCACCAACGCCCATTGGACCGGGCACCACTAGCAGCAGCAGATAAAGATGGGACCACATCACACTAGTGAGCCAATCAGAGCTACTTTTACTTCACCACAGCATCTGGAGGGCACACAGCAATAGTGACTAGCAGCAGTGCCACCATCCTCCTCCAAAAGCGGTCACCTTGACCATTTGGAAGCTCCCAAACAGCGCTTGCTGCTCTTCTGCTGCCTCGCAGTCACCTGGCTACCAATCATGGAGGACTGCTGTTGCTCACACAAGCCAGCCTGATGGTGCTGGAGCTTTGCCGACATTCATCAGGAATTTACGTGGTTGTCTCTCAAAATATTGAACTGACATCCCACAGTTTTCATAGTACAGCATCTGAATTTTGGTGTATATTATGAAATTTAACTTTGTGTTAAGGTTTAGTTTAGTTTCAAGTTTCATATATTTTAAGTATACTGTGTAAATCATTTTTTAGGATTTATATGATATATATATAATATGTAGAATTTATGTGTTATTAGTAAAAGTGTAGTTATCCTTGTACATACTTCATAATCTGTTAATTTTATTGTTAATATATTCTTTACCATTGATTTGATTTGTGATGCACACTGCAATCAAGAAATCAGGTAAGCTATAATATGGTGATAGTTGGATGCTGAGGAAGTTATTATAAAATAGATTTTTGTTTAACTTCTTAGAGTATTATGATAATTTTCGGCAAATGTAAATGTGTATGTCTATATAATATATTTAAGATAAAGCTGTGCATTGTATTCTACTGCCTGGAAAAAAAGAATTGGTCTTGTAAGATTGTGTGGTTTAACATTCACATGAATAAGTTTTTTGTCTTAAACAGGATGGAGACATACTTATAAACTTGCATAAAGGAGTGTGTGTGTGTGTGATGAATTACAGTATTGTCTGTAAAGAGGAGGCCTGACATGTTTTTGTTGATGTTGCACTAATACTGTGCAGCAAGGAGTGCAAAGAGCCTGTAATGTTAACATGAACATCTTAGTGGTGTGTCTGTCGTGATGATCTCATATTCTTGTTGGGAGATTTGAGAAGATTATGGTCTTCTGGGATGTGACGCTGGTTTAGAATATTTTATATTTTCTCTTGTTTTAATCGTATTAATTCAAGTATTTATTTAAGTTAATGAGTTAGTGTGGTATATAGGTACCAATGATTTGGAGGAACCTGTTTCTCCATCTTTAGTTAGAAGCATAAACTGCACAAGAAAAAAATGATATGGATGTAGCAGAGGGAGAACTGGGATGTGAGGGATTCGGTAGGAAACAGTGAACCTGAAAAAGATTGTTCTGTAAGGACAGATGAAAAGGAAGAAGCTTTTTGAAGCACAGGAGGAAAGAAGGTGGGTAAGAGAGGAAAAGAAAAATAAATGAAAAAAGAAAAAAATGAATGCAAAACCAAAAGGAACAGAAGGTAGAAAACAGCTAGGAACTATGGCTTGCAAAGAACTATAGTCAAACTTAGAGTCATGGAGGAAATGCTGGCACTAGACGGCATGTCAGTCTTATATCTGTTTAATTTATTTATTTGCCCATATAAACGTATTTTATTTGAAATGAAGTCTTTGATTTCAAAGTGTTAGCACTGGTGTATGTTTCTATAGCTGTATATATGTATATGCTTGAAATAAGCTGGTCATAGTGAACACTGTGTTATAATGTAGTATGTGGTCACAGTTGGTATTTTGTTAAGTTTTATTTTTCTAGAGATGGATGTTTTGATAATAAAAATCATTTTTAGGGGCATGGAAAATCTTCACAACTTTTAACACTTCTTTATATGGTTTTAGTTTTGGGAATGGGCCATGTCAGATGTTGAAGGTTTTCCAGTGTTTCAGCAAACATTTTAGTTGCCGTTTTCAAGGCTAATTTCTTTTGGAGGGAGAGATGGTGGTGACTCTTACATAGCTCTTGCATTAGGCTGCGCCATAGCTCAAGCGGTTAGTCGCTGGCTTCCCACCGCGGCGGCCCGGGTTCAGACCCGTGTCTGGTCAAACAGGATTTGTGGTGGACAAAGTGGCGCTGGGGCGGGTTTTCTCTGAGTACTTTGGTTTCCCCTGCCAATCTTCATTCCACCAAATTCTCCATCATCATAATCACCTGGGGCAGGCTACAGTAGGCCAATCAGTGGCTGCCATGCCGAGTGGACCCAGTTGGACTCCACCCCCCACTAAGCGAATTAAAAAAAAATAGCTCTTGCATTAGGCAGTGTGTTGAGGGTGAAGCTGTGATGAACATACATACTGCCTAATGCAAGAACTATACAAGGGCCACCAAGTCATTAACCATGAAGTCAGAAATTGAAATGTTTACTGATTGCAAATCTTCAATATTTCATGCAGCCTAGTCCTGATAGTTGAAGCTTTGTGCTAAACTCCAGGCAAAGAGAAGAAAGTACTAGAATTGACAGTTTCTTGCTTGGCTGTATGTTCTTGCTGGAGAGTGTAGTTTACCTGCTTCACATTTCACAAGTTCCATTTGAACATGAATCTGCATGTACTTTGTGTTTTGATTCCTTTAGGTTTGTGTTTGTGCACTGTTTTGTGTGTGCTTGGTTTTGAACATACAGGGCTTCACTTATCTCACTTTTAGCAAAACCTTTAATATGCCAGTTGTGAGAAATTTGCTTGTGTGTTTTTCATACAAATACAAGAAGCTTTAAATCCTATAAATTCGTAATATGTTTTAAGATGGTAGTCTTTCTCGTACCACAGAATTATAAGATGTAGCCCAAAATGTGACACTTTTTTGGGTTCCGAGTATGTATGATGGCTGTTGTCATATTTAAACCCTGATAGTCCGTCTCAGTGTTCCCAAAACAGTTTTTTTTTAAATTTAATATTAAATTAGTTTGTTTGTAGACTGTCCAGTGTAGAGGGAACTAGCATACAAAAAGGGTAAATGTAAGAATTGTTTATGCCCAAGGAATGGACAGTGAGACCAAAACATGCAGTAATTAATTCATAACTTATAGTTATGCAAGTATATCTTATATACCAAAGGTGTCTATCAAAATACTTCAAAATATCTTTTTGTTTTGCATAATGTTTTTCCAATTTTGCAACATGTTTCGGCCACACGTGGGCCATAATCAGGCAACTTTTTAGTTTGTGAGGAAACCACTGCGCTGTCCGCTAGTCTTTCGTGCTCCCATGCATGTTGTCGTTTTGTTGTATATCATGTCTAGAATACTCTCATTGTATTCTTTTTTCAGTCCTCATACTGTAATGTATAATATGTATTAGCTGAAAAGTTGCCTGGTGATGGCCCACATGCAGCCGAAACGTTGCAAAATTGGAAAAACATAATGTAAAACAAAAAGACATTTTGAAGTATTTTGATAGTCTTTTTAGTATATGTACTTGCAGTGTCTTAGTGACATTTTATGATATTTAATAATATTTTAAAGTATTAAAGTTACACTTTTAGTGAAAAATATTTATTTTAGGTGTCTTTTATATCATTGTTGCATTATTGATGGTGTACTTGAAAATAAGAATGGTGCCTCAGTGCAATGCTGCTGAAATATAACAGAATGATAATAAAATTGTGTCATTTAAATTATGACACTACAACACAATATTTTTAGTTGGTATGTCTTAAATCATTTGACATCCATTTTTTATTTTACCTGTTTTTCCACCAGTTCTTAAATAATATTAATCTGTCATATTTATTGCAGCTTAATGATCATGATTTTTAATAGATACAATGCGTTTTGTTCGTAGGACATTCTTGATTGGTTTAGATAATCTGTTTCTGAGCAGGAGCCTTAACTAAGGAGATGGGATATTATTCATGCTTGACAACCACCTGTAGAATTTATATTTTCTGTTGCCTTCAGTAAGATCTGAGGCAGGGGCCATGTGGTAACTGTAATCATTTCTGGGATAGGGGCCATATCTTGAAACTACCCACACCGTGAAGTCTAAGACACGGTTGCCTTCAAAATACTGCCCTTCAAGTATGAAGGTATCACTTTTTAATGCTTTTAAGTAGAGGAACATATCACAAGTAAATGTGCTTTTGTGTTATGTGATACACAAATTAATTTTTGTGTGTAGGTAAGCATGCAGATACTTTGGTAAATGTCTAATATAGAGCACTTCAAATTACCAAGTTTTGGAGTATGGAAAGCCTTCAAAGAAATTGGAATATAATTATATTTTCTCCAAGTCTGTGGAAAAGCTATGTATGTTATGTTACTTACAGCATTTTCATCATTTTTTACCGACCTGGCCCCACAACTAGGCTGTTGGGCAGCCGCCCGAATCATGCACATTGTCATGTTACGTGGTATTCTCCGAGCACCTCTCACATTCTTTGATACAACACCCACTGGACGAATTATTGGGCGCTTCGCAAAAGATATCGACGTGATGGACACATCAATGCCCCATCAAATTTCTGATTCAATTTATTGCCTTTTTGAGGTAATGTTAACACTTTGCAGCATACACTTCCCCCATTCATATTTCCAGAATTTCAGCTGTATAATAATGCACTGTCTTAAATAGTTCACTATGTCTTTTACAGTTCATCTCATTAGTATAACATTATGAGGAGCATGATGTTCTTGGAATTTTTGTCAGAATATTTATAGTGAAATTATGTGTCCCATTTTATTTTGAAATTGTTGGAATATTCAGTCTGCATTAGTAAATGCATATCAATTATTGTGGTGTGGAGCCCATAAGGTTCATCATTTCACAGTTTTGGTTACATAGTTTTGTAATAATTATAGTTATTCTTGTTGACAATTATCATAGCCCCTTAAAGCATAGTGGTTACTGTATGTACCACTTGCTTTAACATTAAAACATTTTACATTATGCCCACAGTACTTTTGTGTTCACATGATTCTCAGAATAAACACCCATTATTTCAGTCATTAATTTTTTTAGCGTTATCTATCATTTTGTTTTTATTTTAAAACAGTGATTCACAAACTGGCCTCTATCTCTGTCCTCAGGTAAAATCCAGCTCAGTTTTGGCCCAATCAGAATAGCCATTCTCTATCCCTGGCTTTTATGTGAGGACAGAGTTCATTCTCCAAAACGTTGCTTTTTAAATAAAAAAGGGGAGGATGATGGATAATGCCCAGAAAGTCAATAATTGTATTAATTGTCACAAACTTTTAAGTGTTACCCGTTATTTCCCTAAACGGCATTCACCAATTTGTAATAGTCACATACTTTGTTTTCCTTGAGCTAGGAATTGAAATTTTAGATATGTAGGTGAATTTCAGATTTCAGAATATGATGTTGCAGTTTGTGTATGGAGTTTTGGGGGGGGGGAAGTAACAAATGTAAAGTAGGGGGCAGTGGCAAAGTAGAATAAAACAAAAAAAAAAAAAGCTGTGGTTTTAGTCTGCAAGTGAACTATACTGACCAAGCGACTGCCGCATGTTGTCGAAGTAGAGTGGCATATGTTAACTGTGAGCTAATTCTGATGTACCATACAAAGATTGTTGTAGAATAAAGTTAATAGGCAGGAATTAGATTATGTTTGTAGTTGCATGTAAACTTCAATATAATTATGAATGCCGTAATTAATTAACTTCAAGGAGGAATGATGTACCCCCCAACATTGGGGTTCTAAGTCTTTTGTTTTCTATATACTGTGAAGTTGATAAGAAATAAGAACATGTCTGGGGGTAGAAAGCCTTGTATTTTGTTTTTATGGCCATAAAATTGCCTGGAAGTTCCTTACTTTGTGCAGTACAGAATGATTGATAGAAAATACATTTAGCATACCTCATGTTGGAGATTAGTTCAGACATGAAGTTTGGGAACGATGAGTTTTGGACATGTGCCAGTGCTTTTCACTGATGCTTATTTTAGAGACTAGAATTTGAAGTATAATATTTGGGGGTCACAGACTTGAGAAATGTGCCCAGAATAGGTGGGGTGTATGTTGCAAAGTGGGCTAATCATATAGAGTATTTTGAGAGTTTCTGTAGGTAGTGCAACCTGGGTCTGCTCTGCTTGGCTTGAAACTTACATTTCTTTCCACTTCCTGCATGTATTAATATATCTCTCTCTAATTTAAATGCATTGTATATACTACACTAAGTTTATTTTCATGAACATCATCTATATTCTTCTCTTCCATTTTCTATATGTGTGCTTGTAGATGCATGACTGTAATACAGGCTTCATGTTTTCTTAATGTTTGAATGATGTATAAGATGTGTTGATTGGGTATTCTATTCTCTGTGCTCTTTCCTGAACCATAAATACAAGCTAGAAAATTAATAATAGATAAGATACTATTCCTAGTATTATACGAGTAGTTCTTGTGACAATATTTCTTTTGTTAGAGACTTCAGAAGATGAAGATTGTAATTGAGGCTCGAATAGTGAAGTCAAACTTGCACAAAAGTAAGTTTTTAAGAAAATGGCTACCAGAGTTTGTGAACATTATATCTCCCCCAATAACTTTCTTATATTAATATACACTCATAGTCTGTATATGATATGTAACTTCAGTTTTCAGATTTTAGCCATGAATGTTTAAGCCGTTTCAAAATGTTGGCATATTTTGTCCTTGCCATTCGTTCTGTTGATGGTAACTGAAGTACCTGTATGCCAGACTGTGACAGTTTCAATATTTGAAGAAGCTAAACCACAAAAGCTGAAGCTACACTACGAGTATATGAATTCAGTTTATGCCATCTCATTCAGGACTGTGTGAAGTAGATCATGCTACTTATCAGTCACTTCACACATTTCCCCAACTTCCGTAGATCATGTTGCTGCTTCTCCATTTCATTCCAAAGCAGTGTCAAATGTGTTAAGAGGTGAACTACAATCTCAGGACATAATATACATCTCAGAGAATATGCCAAGACAAAACAATGGAAAAGAACAATTTTGTTGAGTTTCACTAACTATTTGGAATGCCTCAAATTAGTACACATAAGATTAGACCTGTATTTGCTTGAAATAAGTTACATATTAATAAGCAATGAGTGGGGAAGATCATAAAAGCAGGCTGTCAGTATTAACTCCATCATATCTACCTTTTTTATATTTGAACAAGGGAGATTTATAAGCAACCAGTTAACAATAATTTATCAGAACTTCAAGTGAGACATGCTGCAACATAAACTAATGGTCTTGTTGACAAACATGGATTATGAAGAGTATAATGTTCCGGATTGTAGCACCGTGCACATTGAAGAGAGTGCAACGTTTTGGAGGAACATCATCTGTATCCTCAAGGTTGAAGAGGAAGCCAAGTAAGAAACAGAGCAGGCTTTTCTCACTAGCTGCTGCTTGCTGGTTTCTTGCTTTCCACAATCAACCCTGAAGATGGCAGAAACATGTTGCTCTTAACTCTTGGTCATTTTCCAAACTACATAGTCACAGCTCTGAGAATTTCAAATCCAACATATATTATGGTTTGAAATTACAGTGTTAATATGTAAGAGCAAAAATGGTCTGTATACCAAGTGACGTGTATGAACACTATTCTAATTCAAAATAATCACTATTTTTATTTTCATTTCTCTGTCTCTTGCAGCTTAGCTGAGAGAACCAACTATAATACTATGATTTCTGCAAGGGTATGTGTAGTACTGCCTATAGGCAAGGGGAATGGTCCTTAACAGAATTGTTCCTTGTACACAAAGGTAGCAGAATAATAATAATAATAATAATAATAATAATAATATACAATTTTTCACATAATTTATTAACTGTGAATTTATGTAGAATGTATTTGAAATGCAGGCAAGAGAAAAAAAACTCATCGTGCATGCACCCATAGTTGAAAATAGTTGAAATTTAATATTAGTTTTCCATTATTTATCTTTTATTTTATGTGTCTTGTAACTTTAACTGACTATTATACTTACACATACACACTAGTACCTTTTCTTATTAAAAGGGTGCCAGGATAAAGAGAATAAGGTGTGGGATTTGAAATTCTCAGTGTGGTGGCTATAAAAAATGCTGTTTTTTCTTGAGTGTGACATCGTGTCATTTGGTAGATTTTTTATGACATTTTTAGGAACTATTTTTATACTGAAAGAAAATATTTTAAGTGAATGTGTTTTAGACCTTAGGAATACTTAGGGTAATAGCGATAATTGTGTTCCTGCTCTTGAAGTTTGAGATAGTATTTTATTTCCTGTGTGAGATTTTTGTAACATGTATGGGCCTTGAAAGTAAATAGTTATAATTCCATGTATGACGTGAAACGTTGACAGTGACTATGCAAATAAGTTTTTTTTTTTTTTTTTTTT